>NW_024470831.1:0-126724 GCF_017639515.1 Carcharodon carcharias
CCTGGTTAGAGAGAGAGAGTGGGGCAAATCAACCTGTATTCCTGTTACTGAATCGTCTAGTGATCGCTGGGTTAGTGAGAGGGGAAATCAGCCAGGTTTCCGGATCCTGATCCATGGGTTACAGAGAGAGTGGGGAAAACAGCCAGGGTTCCTGCTCCTGATCACTGTCCAGTGATCCCTGGGTTAGAGAGAGAGGGGAAATCAGCCAGGGTTCCTGCTCCTGATCATTGTCCAGTGATCCCTGGGTTAGAGAGGGAGAGAGACCGGAAATCATCCAGGGTTCCTGCTCCTGATCACTGTCCAGTGATCCCTGAGATAGAGAGAGGAGAAATCATCCAGGTATCCTTCTCCTCATCCAGTGTTAGAGAGAGAGTGGAAATCAGCCAGGGTTCCTGCTCCTGATCACTGTCCAGTGATCCCTGGGTTAAAGAGAGAGAGAGAGGGGGGTGCAAATCAGCCAGGGGGTTCCTGCTCCTGAACCATGGGTTAGAGAGAGAGAGTGGAAATCAGCCAGGGTTCCTGCTCCTGATCACTGTCCAGTGATCCCTGGGTTAGAGACAGAGAGATCGAAATCATCGAAGGGGTTCCTGCTCCTGATTCCTCAGTTAGAGAGAGCGAGAGAGAGGGAAAATCAGCCAGGGTTCCTGCTCCTGATCACTGGGTTAGAAAGAGAGAAAGTGGAAATAAGCCAGGGTTCCTGCTCCTGATCCCTGTCCAGTGATCCCTGGGTTAGAGAGAGAGAGGGGAAATCAGCCAGGATTCCGGATCCTGATCCATGGGTTACAGAGAGAGAGGGGAAAACAGCCAGGGGGTTCCTGCTCCTGAACCATGGGTTAGAGAGAGAGAGGGGAAATCAGCCAGGGTTCCAGCTCCTGATCCCTGTCCAGTGATCCCTGGAGTAGAGAGAGAAAGGGCAAATCAGCCACGGTTCCTGCTCCTGATCCCTGGGTTAGAGAGAGGGGGCAAATCAGCCAGGGTTCCTGCTCCTGATCACTGTCCAGTGATCCCTGGGTTAGAGAGAGAGAAGGGAGATCAGCCAGGGTTCCTGCTCCTTATCTCTGTCCAGTAAACCCTGGGTAAGAGAGCGATAGAGACAGGAAATCATCCAGGGTTCCTGCTCCTGATCCCTGGGTTAGAGAGAGGGGAAATCAGCCAGGGTTCCTGCTCCTGATCTCTGTCAAGTGATCCCTGTGTTAGAGAGAGAGAGGGGAAATCAGCCAGGGTTCCTGCTCCTGATCACTGTCCAGTGATCCCTGGGTTAGAGAGAGAGGGGAAATCAGCCAGGGTTCCTGCTCCTGATCATTGTCCAGTGATCCCTGGGTTAGAGAGGGAGAGAGACCGGAAATCATCCAGGGTTCCTGCTCCTGATCACTGTCCAGTGATCCCTGAGATAGAGAGAGAGAGAGAGAGGGGGGTGCAAATCAGCCAGGGGGTTCCTGCTCCTGAACCATGCGTTAGAGAGAGAGAGTGGAAATCAGCCAGGGTTCCTGCTCCTGATCACTGTCTAGTGATCCCTGGGTTAGAGAGAGAGGGGAAATCAGCCAGGGTGTCTGCTCCTGATCACTGTCCAGTGATCCCTGGGTTAGAGAGAGAGGGGAAATCAGCCAGGGTTCCTGCTCCTGATCATTGTCCAGTGATCCCTGGGTTAGAGAGGGAGAGAGACCGGAAATCATCCAGGGTTCCTGCTCCTGATCACTGTCCAGTGATCCCTGAGATAGAAAGAGGAGAAATCATCCAGGGATCCTTCTCCTCATCCAGTGTTAGAGAGAGAGTGGAAATCAGCCAGGGTTCCTGCTCCTGATCACTGTCCAGTGATCCCTGGGTTAGAGAGAGAGAGAGAGGGGGGTGCAAATCAGCCAGGGGGTTCCTGCTCCTGAACCATGCGTTAGAGAGAGAGAGTGGAAATCAGCCAGGGTTCCTGCTCCTGATCACTGTCCAGTGATCCCTGGGGTAGAGAGAGAAAGGGCAAATCAGCCACGGTTCCTGCTCCTGATCCCTGGGTTAGAGAGAGAGGGGGCAAATCAGCCAGGGTTCCTGCTGCAGATCACTGTTCTGTGATCCCTGGGTTAGAGAGAGAGATAGAGACCGGAAATCATCCATGGTTCCTGCTCCTGATCCATGCGTTAGTGAGAGAGAGAGAGAGAGCTAAAATCAGCCAGGGTTCCTGATCCTGATCACTGTCCGGTGATCCCTGGGTTAGAGAGTGGGGAAATCAGCCAGGGTTCCTGCTCCTGATCGCTGTCCAGTGATCCCTGGGTTAGAGAGAGAGAAAGATCGGAAATCATCCAGGGGGTTTCTGCTCCTGATCCCTGTGTTAGAGCGAGAGAGAGAGGAGTGTGAAAATCAGCCAGGGTTCCTGCTCCTGAACCATGGGTTAGAGAGAGGGCAAATCAGCCAGGGTTCCTGCTCCTGATCCCTGGGTTAGAGAGAGAGGGGGCAAATCAGCCAGGGTTCCTGCTCCAGATCGCTGTCCAGTGATCCCTGGGTTAGAGAGCGAGATAGAGACCAGAAATCATCCAGGGTTCCTTCTCCTGATCCATGCGTTAGAGAGAGAGAGAGAGAGGGAAAATCAGCCAGGGTTCCTGCTCCTGATCCCTGTCCAGTGAAACCTGTGTTATAGAGAGAGAGAGAGTCCGGTAATCATCCAGGCTTCCTGTTCCTGATCCCTGGGTTAGAGAGAGAGGGGAAATCAGCCAGGGTTCCTGCTCCTGATCACTGTCCAGTGATCCCTGGGTTAGAGAGAGAGAAGGGAAATCAGCCAGGGTTCCTGCTCCTGATCGCTGTCCAGTGATCCCTGGGTTAGAGAGAGAGAGGGGAAATCAGCCAGGGTTCCTGCTCCTGATCACTGTCCAGTGATCCCTGGGTTAGAGAGAGGGAACATCAGCCAGGGTTCCTGCTCCTGATAACTGTCCAGTGATCCCTGGTTTAGAGAGGGGGGAAATCAGCCAGGGTTCCTGCTCCTGATCCATGGGTTACAGAGAGAGAGGGGAAAACAGCCAGGGTTCCTGCTCCTGATCACTGTCCAGTGATCCCTGGGTTAGAGGGAGGAGGCAAATCAGACAGGGTTCCTGCTCGTGATCACTGTCCAGTGATCCCTGTGTTAGAGAGAGAGAGGGCAAATCAGCCAGGGTTCCTGCTCCTGATCAATGTCCAGTGATCCCTGGGTTAGAGAGAGAGGGGAAATCAGCCAGGGTTCCTGCTCCTGATCAATGTCCAGTGATCCTTGGGTTAGAGACAACAGGGAAATCAGCCAGCGTTCCTGCTCCTGATCCCTGGGTTAGAGAGAGAGAGTGTGACAAATCAACCTGTATTCCTGTTACTGAATCGTCTAGTGATCGCTGGTTTAGAGAGAGGGGAAATCAGCCAGGGTTCCTGCTCCTGATGACTGTCCAGTGATCCCTGGGTTAGAGAGAGGAGGCAAATCAGACAGGGTTCCTGCTCGTGATCAATGTCCAGTGATCCCTGTGTTAGAGAGAGAGAGAGGGGAAATCATCCAGGGTTCCTGCTCCTGATCCCTGTCCAGTGATCCCTGGGTTAGAGAGAGGGGAACTCAGCCAGGGTTCCTGCTCCTGATCTCTGTCCAGTGATCCCTGGTTTAGAGAGAGGGGAAATCATCCAGGGTTCCTGCTCCTGATCCATGCGTTAGAGAGAGAGAGAGAGAGAGAGGAAAACGGCCAGGGTTCCTGCTCCTGATCCCTGTCCAGTGAACCCTGTGTTATATAGAGAGAGAGAGTCCGGTAATCCTCCAGGCTTCCTGTTCCTGATTCCTGGGTTAGAGAGAGGGCAAATCAGCCAGGGTTCCTGTTCCTGATTCCTGGGTTAGAGAGAGGGCAAATCAGCCAGGGTTCCTGCTCCTGATCCCTGTCCAGTGATCCCTGGGTTAGAGAGAGGGGAAATCAGCCAGGGTTCCTGCTCCTGATCGCTGCCCAGTGATCCCTGGGTTAGAGAGAGAGAAGGGAAATCACCAAGGTTCCTGCTCCTGATCTCTGTCCAGTGATCCCTGGGTTAGAGAGAGAGAAGGGAAATCAGCCAGGGTTCCTGCTCCTGATCTCTGTCCAGTGATCCCTTGTTTAGAGAGAGGGGAAATCAGCCAGGGTTCCTGCTCCTGATCTCTGTCCAGTGATCCCTGGGTTAGAGAGAGGGGAAATCAGCCAGGGTTCCTGCTCCTGATCACTGTCCAGTGATCCCTGGGTTAGAGAGAGAGAGAGACCGGAAATCATCCAGGGGGTTGCTGCTCCTGATCGCTGGTTTAGAATGACAGAGAGAGTGGGGAGCAAATCAGCCAGGGTTCCTGCTCCAGATCACTGTCTAGAGATCCCTGGGTTAGAGAGAGAGAGGGAAAAACAGCCAGGGTTCCTTCTCCTGATCACTGTCTAGAGATCCCTGGGCTAGAGACAACAGGGAAATCAGCCAGCGTTCCTGCTCCTGATCCCTGGGTTAGAGAGAGAGAGTGGGGCAAATCAACCTGTATTCCTGTTACTGAATCGTCTAGTGATCGCTGGGTTAGTGAGAGGGGAAATCAGCCAGGGTTCCGGATCCTGATCCATGGGTTACAGAGAGAGAGGGGAAAACAGCCAGGGTTCCTGCTCCTGATCACTGTCCAGTGATCCCTGGGTTAGAGAGAGAGGGGAAATCAGCCAGGGTTCCTGCTCGTGATCACTGTCCAGTGATCCCTGGGTTAGAGAGTGAGGGGAAATCAGCCAGGGTTCCTGCTCCTGATCGTTGTCCAGTGATCCCTGGGTTAGAGAGAGAGGGGAAAACAGCCAGGGTTCCTGCTCCTGATCCCTGGGTTAGAGAGGGAGAGAGACTGGAAATCATCCAGGGTTTTCCTGCTCCAGATCTTTGGGTTAGAGAGAGGGAGGAGGGGGTGGGGGGGAAATCAGCCAGGGTTCCTGCTCCTGATCACTGTCTAGTGATCCCTGGGTTAGAGAGAGGAGGCAAATCAGCCAGGGTTCCTGCTCGTGATCACTGTCCAGTGATCCCTGGGTTAGAGAGAGAGTGGTGAAATCAGCCAGGGTTCCTGCTCCTGATCACTGACCATTGATCCCTGGGTTAGAGACAGAGAGAGATCGAAATCATCCAGGGGGTTTCTGCTCCTGATTCCTCAGTTAGAGGGAGAGGGGGCAAATCAGCCAGGGTTCCTGCTCCTGATCACTATCCAGTGATCCATGGTTTAGAGAGAGGGGAAATCAGCCAGGGTTCCTGCTCCTGATCTCTGTCCAGTGATCCCTGGTTTAGAGAGAGGGGAAATCAGCCAAGGTTCCTGCTCCTGATCTCTGTCCAGTGATCCCTGGTTTAGAGAGAGGGGAAATCAGCCAGGGTTCCTGCTCCTGATCTCTGTCCAGTGATCCCTGGTTTAGAGAGAGGGGAAATCAGCTAGGGTTCCTGCTCCTGATCCCTGTCCAGTGAACCCTGTGTTATAGAGAGAGAGAGAGTCCGGTAATCATCCAGGCTTCCTGTTCCTGATCCCTGGGTTACAGAGAGAGGGGAAATCAGCCAGGGTTCCTGCTCCTGATCACTGTCCAGTGATCCTTGGGTTAGAGAGAGAGAAAGATCGGAAATCATCCAGGGGGTTTCTGCTCCTGATGCCTGTGTTAAAGAGAGAGAGAGAGGGATGTGCAAATCAGACAGATTTCCTGCTCGTGAATCATGGGTTAGAGAGAGAGAGGGGATATCAGCCAGGTTTCCTGCTCCTGATCACTGTCCAGTGATCCCTGGGTTAGAGAGAGAGAGGGGAAATCAGCCAGGGTTCCTGATCCTGATCCATGGGTTAGCGAGAGAGAGAGAGAGGGGGGCAAATCAGCCAGTGTTCCTGTTACTGAACCGTCTAGTGATCGCTGGGTTAGTGAGATGGGAAATCAGCCAGGGTTCCTGCTCCTGATCGCTGTCCAGTGATCCCTGGGAAAGAGAGAGAGAGGGGAAATCAGCCTGGGTTCCTGATCCTGATCGTTGTCCAATGATCCCTGGGTTAGAGAGGGAGAGAGTCCAGAAATCATCCAGGGTTCCTGCTCCTGATCACTGAAAAGTGATCCCTGGGTTAGAGAGAGAGGGGAAATCAGCCAGGGTTCCTGCTCCTGATCCCTGTCCAGTGATCCCTGAGATAGAGAGAGGAGAAATCAGCCAGGGATCCTTCTCCTCATCCAGTGTTAGAGAGAGAGTGGAAATCAGCCAGGGTTCCTGCTCCTGATCGCTGTCCAGTGATCCCTGGGTTAGAGAGAAGGGAAATCAGCCAGGATTCCTGCTCCTGATCCATGGGTTAGCGAGAGAGAGAGAGAAAGAGAGAGAGGGGGGCAAATCAGCCAGGGTTCCAGTTACTGAACCGTCTAGTGATCCCTGTGTTAGAGAGAGGGGAAATCAGCCAGGGTTCCTGCTCCTGTTCCATGGGTTAGAGAGAGAGAGGAAATAAGCCAGGGTTCCTGCTCCTCATCCAGTTTTAGAGAGAGAGAGGGGAAATCAGACAGGGTTCCTGCTCCTGATCACTATCCAGTGATCCATGGTTTAGAGAGAGGGGAAATCAGCCAGGGTTCCTGCTCCTGATCTCTGTCCAGTGATCCCTGGTTTAGAGAGAGGGGAACTCAGCCAAGGTTCCTGCTCCTGATCTCTGTCCAGTGATCCCTGGTTTAGAGAGAGGGGAAATCAGCCAGGGTTCCTGCTCCTGATCCCTGTCCAGTGAACCCTGTGTTATAGAGAGAGAGAGAGTCCGGTAATCATCCAGGCTTCCTGTTCCTGATCCCTGGGTTACAGAGAGAGGGGAAATCAGCCAGGGTTCCTGCTCCTGATCACTGTCCAGTGATCCTTGGGTTAGAGAGAGAGAAAGATCGGAAATCATCCAGGGGGTGTCTGCTCCTGATGCCTGTGTTAAAGAGAGAGAGAGAGGGATGTGCAAATCAGACAGATTTCCTGCTCGTGAATCATGGGTTAGAGAGAGAGAGGGGATATCAGCCAGGTTTCCTGCTCCTGATCACTGTCCAGTGATCCCTGGGTTAGAGAGAGAGAGGGGAAATCAGCCAGGGTTCCTGATCCTGATCCATGGGTTAGCGAGAGAGAGAGAGAGGGGGGCAAATCAGCCAGTGTTCCTGTTACTGAACCGTCTAGTGATCGCTGGGTTAGTGAGATGGGAAATCAGCCAGGGTTCCTGCTCCTGATCGCTGTCCAGTGATCCCTGGGAAAGAGAGAGAGAGGGGAAATCAGCCTGGGTTCCTGATCCTGATCGTTGTCCAATGATCCCTGGGTTAGAGAGGGAGAGAGTCCAGAAATCATCCAGGGTTCCTGCTCCTGATCACTGAAAAGTGATCCCTGGGTTAGAGAGAGAGGGGAAATCAGCCAGGGTTCCTGCTCCTGATCCCTGTCCAGTGATCCCTGAGATAGAGAGAGGAGAAATCAGCCAGGGATCCTTCTCCTCATCCAGTGTTAGAGAGAGAGTGGAAATCAGCCAGGGTTCCTGCTCCTAATCGCTGTCCAGTGATCCCTGGGTTAGAGAGAAGGGAAATCAGCCAGGATTCCTGCTCCTGATCCATGGGTTAGCGAGAGAGAGAGAGAAAGAGAGAGAGGGGGGCAAATCAGCCAGGGTTCCAGTTACTGAACCGTCTAGTGATCCCTGTGTTAGAGAGAGGGGAAATCAGCCAGGGTTCCTGCTCCTGTTCCATGGGTTAGAGAGAGAGAGGAAATAAGCCAGGGTTCCTGCTCCTCATCCAGTTTTAGAGAGAGAGAGGGGAAATCAGACAGGGTTCCTGCTCCTGAGCCATGCGTTAGAGAGAGAGAGAGAGAGAGAGAGAGAGGGGAAATCAGCCAGGGTTCCTGCTCCTGATCACTGTCCAGTGATCCCTGGGTTAGAGAGAGAGAAAGATCGGAAATCATCCAGGGGGTTTCTGCTCCTGATACCTGTGTTAAAGAGAGAGAGAGAGGGGCGCAAATCAGACACGGTTCCTGCTCCTGAATCATGGGTTAGAGAGAGAGAGGGGAAATCAGCCAGGGTTCCTGCTCCTGATCACTGTCCAGTGATCCCTGGGTTAGAGAGGGAGACCGGAAATCAGCCAGGGTTCGTGCTCCTGATCATTGTCCAGTGATCCCTGGGATAGAGAGAGAGAGGGGAAATTAGCCAGGGTTCCTGCTCCTGATCACTGTCCAGTGATCCCTGGGTTAGAGAGAGAGAGGGGAAATCAGCCAGGGTTCCTGCTCCTGATCACTGTCCAGTGATCCCTGGGTTAGAGAGAGAGGGGGGAAATCAGCCAGGGTTCCTGCTCCTGATCACTGTCCAGTGATCCCTGGGTTAGAGAGAGAGAAAGATCGGAAATCATCCAGGGGGTTTCTGCTCCTGATACCTGTGTTAAAGAGAGAGAGAGAGGGGCGCAAATCAGACACGGTTCCTGCTCCTGAATCATGGGTTAGAGAGAGAGAGGGGAAATCAGCCAGGGTTCCTGCTCCTGATCACTGTCCAGTGATCCCTGGGTTAGAGAGGGAGACCGGAAATCAGCCAGGGTTCGTGCTCCTGATCATTGTCCAGTGATCCCTGGGATAGAGAGAGAGAGGGGAAATTAGCCAGGGTTCCTGCTCCTGATCACTGTCCAGTGATCCCTGGGTTAGAGAGAGAGAGGGGAAATCAGCCAGGGTTCCTGCTCCTGATCAATGTCCAGTGATCCCTGGGTTAGAGAGAGAGGGGGGAAATCAGCCAGGGATCCTGCTCCTGATCACTGAAAAGTGATCCCTGGGTTAGAGAGAGAGGGGAAATCAGCCAGGGTTCCTGCTCCTGATCATTGTCCAGTGATCCCTGGGTTAGAGAGGGAGAGAGACCGGAAATCATCCAGGGTTCCTGCTCCTGATCACTGTCCAGTGATCCCTGGGTTAGAGGGAGGAGGCAAATCAGACAGGGTTCCTGCTCGTGATCACTGTCCAGTGATCCCTGTGTTAGAGAGAGAGAGGGCAAATCAGCCAGGGTTCCTGCTCCTGATCAATGTCCAGTGATCCCTGGGTTAGAGAGAGAGGGGAAATCAGCCAGGGTTCCTGCTCCTGATCAATGTCCAGTGATCCTTGGGTTAGAGACAACAGGGAAATCAGCCAGCGTTCCTGCTCCTGATCCCTGGGTTAGAGAGAGAGAGTGTGACAAATCAACCTGTATTCCTGTTACTGAATCGTCTAGTGATCGCTGGTTTAGAGAGAGGGGAAATCAGCCAGGGTTCCTGCTCCTGATGACTGTCCAGTGATCCCTGGGTTAGAGAGAGGAGGCAAATCAGACAGGGTTCCTGCTCGTGATCAATGTCCAGTGATCCCTGTGTTAGAGAGAGAGAGAGGGGAAATCATCCAGGGTTCCTGCTCCTGATCCCTGTCCAGTGATCCCTGGGTTAGAGAGAGGGGAACTCAGCCAGGGTTCCTGCTCCTGATCTCTGTCCAGTGATCCCTGGTTTAGAGAGAGGGGAAATCATCCAGGGTTCCTGCTCCTGATCCATGCGTTAGAGAGAGAGAGAGAGAGAGAGGAAAACGGCCAGGGTTCCTGCTCCTGATCCCTGTCCAGTGAACCCTGTGTTATATAGAGAGAGAGAGTCCGGTAATCCTCCAGGCTTCCTGTTCCTGATTCCTGGGTTAGAGAGAGGGCAAATCAGCCAGGGTTCCTGCTCCTGATCCCTGTCCAGTGATCCCTGGGTAAGAGAGAGGGGAAATCAGCCAGGGTTCCTGCTCCTGATCGCTGCCCAGTGATCCCTGGGTTAGAGAGAGAGAAGGGAAATCACCAAGGTTCCTGCTCCTGATCTCTGTCCAGTGATCCCTGGGTTAGAGAGAGAGAAGGGAAATCAGCCAGGGTTCCTGCTCCTGATCTCTGTCCAGTGATCCCTTGTTTAGAGAGAGGGGAAATCAGCCAGGGTTCCTGCTCCTGATCTCTGTCCAGTGATCCCTGGGTTAGAGAGAGGGGAAATCAGCCAGGGTTCCTGCTCCTGATCACTGTCCAGTGATCCCTGGGTTAGAGAGAGAGAGACCGGAAATCATCCAGGGGGTTGCTGCTCCTGATCGCTGGTTTAGAATGACAGAGAGAGTGGGGAGCAAATCAGCCAGGGTTCCTGCTCCAGATCACTGTCTAGAGATCCCTGGGTTAGAGAGAGAGAGGGAAAAACAGCCAGGGTTCCTTCTCCTGATCACTGTCTAGAGATCCCTGGGTTAGAGACAACAGGGAAATCAGCCAGCGTTCCTGCTCCTGATCCCTGGGTTAGAGAGAGAGAGTGGGGCAAATCAACCTGTATTCCTGTTACTGAATCGTCTAGTGATCGCTGGGTTAGTGAGAGGGGAAATCAGCCAGGGTTCCGGATCCTGATCCATGGGTTACAGAGAGAGAGGGGAAAACAGCCAGGGTTCCTGCTCCTGATCACTGTCCAGTGATCCCTGGGTTAGAGAGAGAGGGGAAATCAGCCAGGGTTCCTGCTCCTGATCACTGTCCAGTGATCCCTGGGTTAGAGAGTGAGGGGAAATCAGCCAGGGTTCCTGCTCCTGATCGTTGTCCAGTGATCCCTGGGTTAGAGAGAGAGGGGAAAACAGCCAGGGTTCCTGCTCCTGATCCCTGGGTTAGAGAGGGAGAGAGACTGGAAATCATCCAGGGTTTTCCTGCTCCAGATCTTTGGGTTAGAGAGAGGGAGGAGGGGGTGGGGGGGAAATCAGCCAGGGTTCCTGCTCCTGATCACTGTCTAGTGATCCCTGGGTTAGAGAGAGGAGGCAAATCAGCCAGGGTTCCTGCTCGTGATCACTGTCCAGTGATCCCTGGGTTAGAGACAGAGAGAGATCGAAATCATCCAGGGGGTTTCTGCTCCTGATTCCTCAGTTAGAGGGAGAGGGGGCAAATCAGCCAGGGTTCCTGCTCCTGATCCCTGTCCAGTGATCCCTGAGATAGAGAGAGGAGAAATCAGCCAGGGATCCTTCTCCTCATCCAGTGTTAGAGAGAGAGTGGAAATCAGCCAGGGTTCCTGCTCCTGATCGCTGTCCAGTGATCCCTGGGTTAGAGAGAAGGGAAATCAGCCAGGATTCCTGCTCCTGATCCATGGGTTAGCGAGAGAGAGAGAGAAAGAGAGAGAGGGGGGCAAATCAGCCAGGGTTCCAGTTACTGAACCGTCTAGTGATCCCTGTGTTAGAGAGAGGGGAAATCAGCCAGGGTTCCTGCTCCTGTTCCATGGGTTAGAGAGAGAGAGGAAATAAGCCAGGGTTCCTGCTCCTCATCCAGTTTTAGAGAGAGAGAGGGGAAATCAGACAGGGTTCCTGCTCCTGATCACTATCCAGTGATCCATGGTTTAGAGAGAGGGGAAATCAGCCAGGGTTCCTGCTCCTGATCACTGTCCAGTGATCCCTGGGTTAGAGAGAGGGGAAATCAGCCAGGGTTCCTGCTCCTGATCTCTGTCCAGTGATCCCTGGTTTAGAGAGAGGGGAAATCAGCCAAGGTTCCTGCTCCTGATCTCTGTCCAGTGATCCCTGGTTTAGAGAGAGGGGAAATCAGCCAGGGTTCCTGCTCCTGATCTCTGTCCAGTGATCCCTGGTTTAGAGAGAGGGGAAATCAGCCAGGGTTCCTGCTCCTGATCCCTGTCCAGTGAACCCTGTGTTATAGAGAGAGAGAGAGTCCGGTAATCATCCAGGCTTCCTGTTCCTGATCCCTGGGTTACAGAGAGAGGGGAAATCAGCCAGGGTTCCTGCTCCTGATCACTGTCCAGTGATCCTTGGGTTAGAGAGAGAGAAAGATCGGAAATCATCCAGGGGGTTTCTGCTCCTGATGCCTGTGTTAAAGAGAGAGAGAGAGGGATGTGCAAATCAGACAGATTTCCTGCTCGTGAATCATGGGTTAGAGAGAGAGAGGGGATATCAGCCAGGTTTCCTGCTCCTGATCACTGTCCAGTGATCCCTGGGTTAGAGAGAGAGAGGGGAAATCAGCCAGGGTTCCTGATCCTGATCCATGGGTTAGCGAGAGAGAGAGAGAGGGGGGCAAATCAGCCAGTGTTCCTGTTACTGAACCGTCTAGTGATCGCTGGGTTAGTGAGATGGGAAATCAGCCAGGGTTCCTGCTCCTGATCGCTGTCCAGTGATCCCTGGGAAAGAGAGAGAGAGGGGAAATCAGCCTGGGTTCCTGATCCTGATCGTTGTCCAATGATCCCTGGGTTAGAGAGGGAGAGAGTCCAGAAATCATCCAGGGTTCCTGCTCCTGATCACTGAAAAGTGATCCCTGGGTTAGAGAGAGAGGGGAAATCAGCCAGGGTTCCTGCTCCTGATCCCTGTCCAGTGATCCCTGAGATAGAGAGAGGAGAAATCAGCCAGGGATCCTTCTCCTCATCCAGTGTTAGAGAGAGAGTGGAAATCAGCCAGGGTTCCTGCTCCTGATCGCTGTCCAGTGATCCCTGGGTTAGAGAGAAGGGAAATCAGCCAGGATTCCTGCTCCTGATCCATGGGTTAGCGAGAGAGAGAGAGAAAGAGAGAGAGGGGGGCAAATCAGCCAGGGTTCCAGTTACTGAACCGTCTAGTGATCCCTGTGTTAGAGAGAGGGGAAATCAGCCAGGGTTCCTGCTCCTGTTCCATGGGTTAGAGAGAGAGAGGAAATAAGCCAGGGTTCCTGCTCCTCATCCAGTTTTAGAGAGAGAGAGGGGAAATCAGCCAGGGTTCCTGCTCCTGATCCATGCGTTAGAGAGAGAGAGAGAGAGAGAGAGAGAGGGGAAATCAGCCAGGGTTCCTGCTCCTGATCACTGTCCAGTGATCCCTGGGTTAGAGAGAGAGAAAGATCGGAAATCATCCAGGGGGTTTCTGCTCCTGATACCTGTGTTAAAGAGAGAGAGAGAGGGGCGCAAATCAGACACGGTTCCTGCTCCTGAATCATGGGTTAGAGAGAGAGAGGGGAAATCAGCCAGGGTTCCTGCTCCTGATCACTGTCCAGTGATCCCTGTGTTAGAGAGAGAGAAGGGATATCAGCCAGGGTTCCTGCTCCTGATCTCTGTCCAGTGATCCCTGGTTTAGAGAGAGAGACGGGAAATCAGCCAGGGTTCCTGCTCTTGATCACTGTCCAGTTATCGCTGGTTTACAGAGAGGGGAAATCAGCCAGGGTTCCTGCTCTTGATCACTGTCCAGTGAACCCTGGGTTAGAGAGAGAGTGGTGAAATCAGCCAGGGTTCCTGCTCCTGATCTCTGTCCAGTGATCCCTGGTTTAGAGAGAGGGGAAATCAGCTAGGGTTCCGGCTCCTGATCACTATCCAGTGATCCCTGGGTTAGAGAGAGAGAATGGAAATCAGCCAGGGTTCCTGCTCCTGATCACTGTCCAGTGATCCCAGGGTTAGAGAGAGAGAAGGGAAATCAGCCAGGGTTCCTGCTCCTGATCACTGTCCAGTGATCCCAGGGTTAGAGAGAGAGAAGGGAAATCAGCCAGGGTTCCTGCTCCTGATCACTGTCCAGTGATCCCTGGGTTAGAGAGAGAGAAGGGAAATCAGCCAGGGTTCCTGCTCCTGATCTCTGTCTAGTGATCCCTGGGTTAGAGAGAGGGGAAATCAGCCAGGGTTCCTGCTCCTGATCTCTGTCCAGTAAACCTTGGGTAAGAGAGCGATAGAGACCGGAATTCATCCAGGTTTCCTGCTCCTGATCCATGCGTTAGAGAGAGAGAGAGAGAGAGGGGAAATCAGCTAGGGTTCCTGCTCCTGATCCCTGTCCAGTGAACCCTGTGTTATAGAGAGAGAGAGAGAGTCCGGTAATCATCCAGGCTTCCTGTTCCTGATCCCTGGGTTAGTGAGAGGGGAAATCAGCCAGGGTTCCTGCTCCTGATCACTGTCCAGTGATCCCTGGGTTAGAGAGAGAGAAAGATCGGAAATCATCCAGGGGGTTTCTGCTCCTGATCCCTGTGTTAGAGAGAGAGAGAGAGGGGGGTGCAAATCAGCCAGGGGGTTCCTGCTCCTGAACCATGGGTTAGAGAGAGAGAGGGGAAATCAGCCAGGGTTCCTGCTCCTGATCCCTGGGTTAGAGAGAGAGGGGGCAAATCAGCCAGGGTTCCTGCTCCAGATCGCTGTCCAGTGATCCCTGGGTTAGAGAGCGAGATAGAGACCAGAAATCATCCAGGGTTCCTTCTCCTGATCCATGCGTTAGAGAGAGAGAGAGAGAGAGGGAAAATCAGCCAGGGTTCCTGCTCCTGATCCCTGTCCAGTGAAACCTGTGTTATAGAGAGAGAGAGAGTCCGGTAATCATCCAGGCTTCCTGTTCCTGATCCCTGGGTTAGAGAGAGAGGGGAAATCAGCCAGGGTTCCTGCTCCTGATCGCTGTCCAGTGATCCCTGGGTTAGAGAGAGAGAAGGGAAATCAGCCAGGGTTCCTGCTCCTGATCGCTGTCCAGTGATCCCTGGGTTACAGAGAGAGATGGGAAATCAGCCAGGGTTCCTGCTCCTGATCGCTGTCTAGTGATCCCTGGGTTAGAGAGAGAGAAGGGAAATCAGCCAGGGTTCCTGCTCCTGATCGCTGTCCAGTGATCCCTGGGTTAGAGAGAGAGAAGGGAAATCAGCCAGGGTTCCTGCTCCTGATCTCTGTCCAGTGATCCCTGGGTTAGAGAGAGGGAAAATCAGCCAGGGTTCCTGCTCCTGATCTCTGTCCAGTGATCCCTGGTTTAGAGAGGGGGGAAATCAGCCAGGGTTCCTGCTCCTGATCCATGGGTTACAGAGAGAGAGGGGAAACAGCCAGGGTTCCTGCTCCTGATCACTGTCCAGTGATCCCTGGGTTAGAGGGAGGAGGCAAATCAGACAGGGTTCCTGCTCGTGATCACTGTCCAGTGATCCCTGTGTTAGAGAGAGAGAGGGCAAATCAGCCAGGGTTCCTGCTCCTGATCAATGTCCAGTGATCCCTGGGTTAGAGAGAGAGGGGAAATCAGCCAGGGTTCCTGCTCCTGATCAATGTCCAGTGATCCTTGGGTTAGAGACAACAGGGAAATCAGCCAGCGTTCCTGCTCCTGATCCCTGGGTTAGAGAGAGAGAGTGTGACAAATCAACCTGTATTCCTGTTACTGAATCGTCTAGTGATCGCTGGTTTAGAGAGAGGGGAAATCAGCCAGGGTTCCTGCTCCTGATGACTGTCCAGTGATCCCTGGGTTAGAGAGAGGAGGCAAATCAGACAGGGTTCCTGCTCGTGATCAATGTCCAGTGATCCCTGTGTTAGAGAGAGAGAGAGGGGAAATCATCCAGGGTTCCTGCTCCTGATCCCTGTCCAGTGATCCCTGGGTTAGAGAGAGGGGAACTCAGCCAGGGTTCCTGCTCCTGATCTCTGTCCAGTGATCCCTGGTTTAGAGAGAGGGGAAATCATCCAGGGTTCCTGCTCCTGATCCATGCGTTAGAGAGAGAGAGAGAGAGAGAGGAAAACAGCCAGGGTTCCTGCTCTTGATCCCTGTCCAGTGAACCCTGTGTTATATAGAGAGAGAGAGTCCGGTAATCCTCCAGGCTTCCTGTTCCTGATTCCTGGGTTAGAGAGAGGGCAAATCAGCCAGGGTTCCTGCTCCTGATCCCTGTCCAGTGATCCCTGGGTTAGAGAGAGGGGAAATCAGCCAGGGTTCCTGCTCCTGATCGCTGCCCAGTGATCCCTGGGTTAGAGAGAGAGAAGGGAAATCACCAAGGTTCCTGCTCCTGATCTCTGTCCAGTGATCCCTGGGTTAGAGAGAGAGAAGGGAAATCAGCCAGGGTTCCTGCTCCTGATCTCTGTCCAGTGATCCCTTGTTTAGAGAGAGGGGAAATCAGCCAGGGTTCCTGCTCCTGATCTCTGTCCAGTGATCCCTGGGTTAGAGAGAGGGGAAATCAGCCAGGGTTCCTGCTCCTGATCACTGTCCAGTGATCCCTGGGTTAGAGAGAGAGAGAGACCGGAAATCATCCAGGGGGTTGCTGCTCCTGATCGCTGGTTTAGAATGACAGAGAGAGTGGGGAGCAAATCAGCCAGGGTTCCTGCTCCAGATCACTGTCTAGAGATCCCTGGGTTAGAGAGAGAGAGGGAAAAACAGCCAGGGTTCCTTCTCCTGATCACTGTCTAGAGATCCCTGGGTTAGAGACAACAGGGAAATCAGCCAGCGTTCCTGCTCCTGATCCCTGGGTTAGAGAGAGAGAGTGGGGCAAATCAACCTGTATTCCTGTTACTGAATCGTCTAGTGATCGCTGGGTTAGTGAGAGGGGAAATCAGCCAGGGTTCCGGATCCTGATCCATGGGTTACAGAGAGAGAGGGGAAAACAGCCAGGGTTCCTGCTCCTGATCACTGTCCAGTGATCCCTGGGTTAGAGAGAGAGGGGAAATCAGCCAGGGTTCCTGCTCCTGATCACTGTCCAGTGATCCCTGGGTTAGAGAGAGGAGGGAAATCAGCCAGGGTTCCTGCTCCTGATCGTTGTCCAGTGATCCCTGGGTTAGAGAGAGAGGGGAAATCAGCCAGGGTGTCTGCTCCTGATCACTGTCCAGTGATCGCTGGGTTAGTGAGAGGGGAAATCAGCCAGGGTGTCTGCTCCTGATCACTGTCCAGTGATCCCTGGGTTAGAGAGAGAGAGGGGAAATCAGCCAGGGTTCCTGCTCCTGATCACTGTCCAGTGATCCCTGGGTTAGAGAGAGAGGGGAAATCAGCCAGGGTTCCTGCTCCTGATCACTGTCCAGTGATCCCTGGGTTAGAGAGAGGAGGGAAATCAGCCAGGGTTCCTGCTCCTGATCGTTGTCCAGTGATCCCTGGGTTAGAGAGTGAGGGGAAATCAGCCAGGGTTCCTGCTCCTGATCGTTGTCCAGTGATCCCTGGGTTAGAGAGAGAGGGGAAAACAGCCAGGGTTCCTGCTCCTGATCCCTGGGTTAGAGAGGGAGAGAGACTGGAAATCATCCAGGGTTTTCCTGCTCCAGATCTTTGGGTTAGAGAGAGGGAGGAGGGGGTGGGGGGGAAATCAGCCAGGGATCCTGTTCCTGATCACTGTCAGGTGATCCCTGGGTTAGAGAGAGATGGGAAATCAGCCAGGGTTCCTGCTCCTGATCACTGTCCAGTGATCCCTGGGTTAGAGAGAGGAGGCAAATCAGCCAGGGTTCCTGCTCGTGATCACTGTCCAGTGATCCCTGGGTTAGAGAGAGAGTGGTGAAATCAGCCAGGGTTCCTGCTCCTGATCACTGACCATTGATCCCTGGGTTAGAGACAGAGAGAGATCGAAATCATCCAGGGGGTTTCTGCTCCTGATTCCTCAGTTAGAGGGAGAGGGGGCAAATCAGCCAGGGTTCCTGCTCCTGATCACTATCCAGTGATCCATGGTTTAGAGAGAGGGGAAATCAGCCAGGGTTCCTGCTCCTGATCTCTGTCCAGTGATCCCTGGTTTAGAGAGAGGGGAAATCAGCCAAGGTTCCTGCTCCTGATCCCTGTCCAGTGAACCCTGTGTTATAGAGAGAGAGAGAGTCCGGTAATCATCCAGGCTTCCTGTTCCTGATCCCTGGGTTACAGAGAGAGGGGAAATCAGCCAGGGTTCCTGCTCCTGATCACTGTCCAGTGATCCTTGGGTTAGAGAGAGAGAAAGATCGGAAATCATCCAGGGGGTTTCTGCTCCTGATGCCTGTGTTAAAGAGAGAGAGAGAGGGATGTGCAAATCAGACAGATTTCCTGCTCGTGAATCATGGGTTAGAGAGAGAGAGGGGATATCAGCCAGGTTTCCTGCTCCTGATCACTGTCCAGTGATCCCTGGGTTAGAGAGAGAGAGGGGAAATCAGCCAGGGTTCCTGATCCTGATCCATGGGTTAGCGAGAGAGAGAGAGAGGGGGGCAAATCAGCCAGTGTTCCTGTTACTGAACCGTCTAGTGATCGCTGGGTTAGTGAGATGGGAAATCAGCCAGGGTTCCTGCTCCTGATCGCTGTCCAGTGATCCCTGGGAAAGAGAGAGAGAGGGGAAATCAGCCTGGGTTCCTGATCCTGATCGTTGTCCAATGATCCCTGGGTTAGAGAGGGAGAGAGTCCAGAAATCATCCAGGGTTCCTGCTCCTGATCACTGAAAAGTGATCCCTGGGTTAGAGAGAGAGGGGAAATCATCCAGGGTTCCTGCTCCTGATCACTGTCCAGTGATCCCTGGGCTAGAGAGAGGAGAAATCAGCCAGGGATCCTTCTCCTCATCCAGTATTAGAGAGAGAGTGGAAATCAGCCAGGGTTCCTGCTCCTGATCGCTGTCCAGTGATCCCTGGGTTAGAGAGAAGGGAAATCAGCCAGGATTCCTGCTCCTGATCCATGGGTTAGCGAGAGAGAGAGAGAAAGAGAGAGAGGGGGGCAAATCAGCCAGGGTTCCAGTTACTGAACCGTCTAGTGATCCCTGTGTTAGAGAGAGGAGAAATCAGCCAGGGTTCCTGCTCTTCATCCAGTGTTAGAGAGAGAGTGGAAATCAGCCAGGGTTCCTGCTCCTCATCCAGTGTTAGAGAGAGAGGGGAAATCAGCCAGGGTTCCTGCTCCTGATCGCTGTCCAGTGATCCCTGGGTTAGAGAGGGAGAGAGACCGGAAATCAGCCAGGGTTCCTGCTCCTGATCCATGCGTTAGAGAGAGAGAGAGAGAGAGAGAGAGAGGGGAAATCAGCCAGGGTTCCTGCTCCTGATCACTGTCCAGTGATCCCTGGGTTAGAGAGAGAGAAAGATCGGAAATCATCCAGGGGGTTTCTGCTCCTGATACCTGTGTTAAAGAGAGAGAGAGAGGGGCGCAAATCAGACACGGTTCCTGCTCCTGAATCATGGGTTAGAGAGAGAGAGGGGAAATCAGCCAGGGTTCCTGCTCCTGATCACTGTCCAGTGATCCCTGGGTTAGAGAGGGAGACTGGAAATCAGCCAGGGTTCGTGCTCCTGATCATTGTCCAGTGATCCCTGGGATAGAGAGAGAGAGGGGAAATTAGCCAGGGTTCCTGCTCCTGATCACTGTCCAGTGATCCCTGGGTTAGAGAGAGAGAGGGGAAATCAGCCAGGGTTCCTGCTCCTGATCACTGTCCAGTGATCCCTGGGTTAGAGAGAGAGGGGGGAAATCAGCCAGGGTTCCTGCTCCTGATCACTGTCCAGTGATCCCTGGGTTAGAGAGAGAGAAAGATCGGAAATCATCCAGGGGGTTTCTGCTCCTGATACCTGTGTTAAAGAGAGAGAGAGAGGGGCGCAAATCAGACACGGTTCCTGCTCCTGAATCATGGGTTAGAGAGAGAGAGGGGAAATCAGCCAGGGTTCCTGCTCCTGATCACTGTCCAGTGATCCCTGGGTTAGAGAGGGAGACCGGAAATCAGCCAGGGTTCGTGCTCCTGATCATTGTCCAGTGATCCCTGGGATAGAGAGAGAGAGGGGAAATTAGCCAGGGTTCCTGCTCCTGATCACTGTCCAGTGATCCCTGGGTTAGAGAGAGAGAGGGGAAATCAGCCAGGGTTCCTGCTCCTGATCAATGTCCAGTGATCCCTGGGTTAGAGAGAGAGGGGGGAAATCAGCCAGGGATCCTGCTCCTGATCACTGAAAAGTGATCCCTGGGTTAGAGAGAGAGGGGAAATCAGCCAGGGTTCCTGCTCCTGATCATTGTCCAGTGATCCCTGGGTTAGAGAGGGAGAGAGACCGGAAATCATCCAGGGTTCCTGCTCCTGATCACTGTCCAGTGATCCCTGGGTTAGAGAGGGAGAAAGATCGGAAATCATCCAGGGTTCCTGCTCCTGATCCATGGGTTAGAGAGAGAGAGGGGAAATCAGCCAGGGTTCCTGCTCCTGATCACTGTCCAGTGAGCCCTGGGTTAGAGAGAGAGAGAGGGGAAATCAGCCAGGGTTCTTGCTCCTGATCACTGTCCATTGATCCCTGGGTTAGAGACAGATAGAGATCGAAATCATCCAGGGGGTTCCAGCTCCTGATTCCTCAGTTAGAGAGAGAGGGGGCAAATCAGCCAGGGTTCCTACTCCTGATCACTATCCAGTGATCCCTGTGTTAGAGAGAGAGAAGGGATATCAGCCAGGGTTCCTGCTCCTGATCTCTGTCCAGTGATCCCTGGTTTAGAGAGAGAGAAGGGAAATCAGCCAGGGTTCCTGCTCTTGATCACTGTCCAGTTATCGCTGGTTTACAGAGAGGGGAAATCAGCCAGGGTTCCTGCTCCTGATCACTGTCCAGTGAACCCTGGGTTAGAGAGAGAGTGGTGAAATCAGCCAGGGTTCCTGCTCCTGATCTCTGTCCAGTGATCCCTGGTTTAGAGAGAGGGGAAATCAGCTAGGGTTCCGGCTCCTGATCACTATCCAGTGATCCCTGGGTTAGAGAGAGAGAATGGAAATCAGCCAGGGTTCCTGCTCCTGATCTCTGTCCAGTGATCCCAGGGTTAGAGAGAGAGAAGGGAAATCAGCCAGGGTTCCTGCTCCTGATCACTGTCCAGTGATCCCTGGGTTAGAGAGAGAGAAGGGAAATCAGCCAGGGTTCCTGCTCCTGATCTCTGTCTAGTGATCCCTGGGTTAGAGAGAGGGGAAATCAGCCAGGGTTCCTGCTCCTGATCTCTGTCCAGTAAACCTTGGCTAAGAGAGCGATAGAGACCGGAATTCATCCAGGTTTCCTGCTCCTGATCCATGCGTTAGAGAGAGAGAGAGAGAGAGAGAGGGGAAATCAGCTAGGGTTCCTGCTCCTGATCCCTGTCCAGTGAACCCTGTGTTATAGAGAGAGAGAGAGAGTCCGGTAATCATCCAGGCTTCCTGTTCCTGATCCCTGGGTTAGAGAGTGGGGAAATCAGCCAGGGTTCCTGCTCCTGATCACTGTCCAGTGATCCCTGGGTTAGAGAGAGAGAAAGATCGGAAATCATCCAGGGGGTTTCTGCTCCTGATCCCTGTGTTAGAGAGAATGAGAGAGGGGGGTGCAAATCAGCCAGGGGGTTCCTGCTCCTGAACCATGGGTTAGAGAGAGGGCAAATCAGCCAGGGTTCCTGCTCCTGATCCCTGGGTTAGAGAGAGAGGGGGCAAATCAGCCAGGGTTCCTGCTCCAGATCGCTGTCCAGTGATCCCTGGGTTAGAGAGCGAGATAGAGACCAGAAATCATCCAGGGTTCCTTCTCCTGATCCATGCGTTAGAGAGAGAGAGAGAGAGGGAAAATCAGCCAGGGTTCCTGCTCCTGATCCCTGTCCAGTGAAACCTGTGTTATAGAGAGAGAGAGAGTCCGGTAATCATCCAGGCTTCCTGTTCCTGATCCCTGGGTTAGAGAGAGAGGGGAAATCAGCCAGGGTTCCTGCTCCTGATCGCTGTCCAGTGATCCCTGGGTTAGAGAGAGAGAAGGGAAATCAGCCAGGGTTCCTGCTCCTGATCGCTGTCCAGTGATCCCTGGGTTACAGAGAGAGATGGGAAATCAGCCAGGGTTCCTGCTCCTGATCGCTGTCTAGTGATCCCTGGGTTAGAGAGAGAGAAGGGAAATCAGCCAGGGTTCCTGCTCCTGATCGCTGTCCAGTGATCCCTGGGTTAGAGAGAGAGAAGGGAAATCAGCCAGGGTTCCTGCTCCTGATCTCTGTCCAGTGATCCCTGGGTTAGAGAGAGGGAAAATCAGCCAGGGTTCCTGCTCCTGATCTCTGTCCAGTGATCCCTGGTTTAGAGAGGGGGGAAATCAGCCAGGGTTCCTGCTCCTGATCCATGGGTTACAGAGAGAGAGGGGAAAACAGCCAGGGTTCCTGCTCCTGATCACTGTCCAGTGATCCCTGGGTTAGAGGGAGGAGGCAAATCAGACAGGGTTCCTGCTCGTGATCACTGTCCAGTGATCCCTGTGTTAGAGAGAGAGAGGGCAAATCAGCCAGGGTTCCTGCTCCTGATCAATGTCCAGTGATCCCTGGGTTAGAGAGAGAGGGGAAATCAGCCAGGGTTCCTGCTCCTGATCAATGTCCAGTGATCCTTGGGTTAGAGACAACAGGGAAATCAGCCAGCGTTCCTGCTCCTGATCCCTGGGTTAGAGAGAGAGAGTGTGACAAATCAACCTGTATTCCTGTTACTGAATCGTCTAGTGATCGCTGGTTTAGAGAGAGGGGAAATCAGCCAGGGTTCCTGCTCCTGATGACTGTCCAGTGATCCCTGGGTTAGAGAGAGGAGGCAAATCAGACAGGGTTCCTGCTCGTGATCAATGTCCAGTGATCCCTGTGTTAGAGAGAGAGAGAGGGGAAATCATCCAGGGTTCCTGCTCCTGATCCCTGTCCAGTGATCCCTGGGTTAGAGAGAGGGGAACTCAGCCAGGGTTCCTGCTCCTGATCTCTGTCCAGTGATCCCTGGTTTAGAGAGAGGGGAAATCATCCAGGGTTCCTGCTCCTGATCCATGCGTTAGAGAGAGAGAGAGAGAGAGAGGAAAACAGCCAGGGTTCCTGCTCTTGATCCCTGTCCAGTGAACCCTGTGTTATATAGAGAGAGAGAGTCCGGTAATCCTCCAGGCTTCCTGTTCCTGATTCCTGGGTTAGAGAGAGGGCAAATCAGCCAGGGTTCCTGCTCCTGATCGCTGCCCAGTGATCCCTGGGTTAGAGAGAGAGAAGGGAAATCACCAAGGTTCCTGCTCCTGATCTCTGTCCAGTGATCCCTGGGTTAGAGAGAGAGAAGGGAAATCAGCCAGGGTTCCTGCTCCTGATCTCTGTCCAGTGATCCCTTGTTTAGAGAGAGGGGAAATCAGCCAGGGTTCCTGCTCCTGATCTCTGTCCAGTGATCCCTGGGTTAGAGAGTGAGGGGAAATCAGCCAGGGTTCCTGCTCCTGATCACTGTCTAGTGATCCCTGGGTTAGAGAGAGAGAGAGACCGGAAATCATCCAGGGGGTTGCTGCTCCTGATCGCTGGTTTAGAATGACAGAGAGAGTGGGGAGCAAATCAGCCAGGGTTCCTGCTCCAGATCACTGTCTAGAGATCCCTGGGTTAGAGAGAGAGAGGGAAAAACAGCCAGGGTTCCTTCTCCTGATCACTGTCTAGAGATCCCTGGGTTAGAGACAACAGGGAAATCAGCCAGCGTTCCTGCTCCTGATCCCTGGGTTAGAGAGAGAGAGTGGGGCAAATCAACCTGTATTCCTGTTACTGAATCGTCTAGTGATCGCTGGGTTAGTGAGAGGGGAAATCAGCCAGGGTTCCGGATCCTGATCCATGGGTTACAGAGAGAGAGGGGAAAACAGCCAGGGTTCCTGCTCCTGATCACTGTCCAGTGATCCCTGGGTTAGAGAGAGAGGGGAAATCAGCCAGGGTTCCTGCTCCTGATCACTGTCCAGTGATCCCTGGGTTAGAGAGAGGAGGGAAATCAGCCAGGGTTCCTGCTCCTGATCGTTGTCCAGTGATCCCTGGGTTAGAGAGAGAGGGGAAATCAGCCAGGGTGTCTGCTCCTGATCACTGTCCAGTGATCGCTGGGTTAGTGAGAGGGGAAATCAGCCAGGGTGTCTGCTCCTGATCACTGTCCAGTGATCCCTGGGTTAGAGAGAGAGAGGGGAAATCAGCCAGGGTTCCTGCTCCTGATTACTGTACAGTGATCCCTGGGTTAGAGAGAGAGGGGAAATCAGCCAGGGTTCCTGCTCCTGATCACTGTCCAGTGATCCCTGGGTTAGAGAGAGGAGGGAAATCAGCCAGGGTTCCTGCTCCTGATCGTTGTCCAGTGATCCCTGGGTTAGAGAGTGAGGGGAAATCAGCCAGGGTTCCTGCTCCTGATCACTGACCATTGATCCCTGGGTTAGAGACAGAGAGAGATCGAAATCATCCAGGGGGTTTCTGCTCCTGATTCCTCAGTTAGAGGGAGAGGGGGCAAATCAGCCAGGGTTCCTGCTCCTGATCACTATCCAGTGATCCATGGTTTAGAGAGAGGGGAAATCAGCCAGGGTTCCTGCTCCTGATCTCTGTCCAGTGATCCCTGGTTTAGAGAGAGGGGAAATCAGCCAAGGTTCCTGCTCCTGATCTCTGTCCAGTGATCCCTGGTTTAGAGAGAGGGGAAATCAGCTAGGGTTCCTGCTCCTGATCCCTGTCCAGTGAACCCTGTGTTATAGAGAGAGAGAGAGTCCGGTAATCATCCAGGCTTCCTGTTCCTGATCCCTGGGTTACAGAGAGAGGGGAAATCAGCCAGGGTTCCTGCTCCTGATCACTGTCCAGTGATCCTTGGGTTAGAGAGAGAGAAAGATCGGAAATCATCCAGGGGGTTTCTGCTCCTGATGCCTGTGTTAAAGAGAGAGAGAGAGGGATGTGCAAATCAGACAGATTTCCTGCTCGTGAATCATGGGTTAGAGAGAGAGAGGGGATATCAGCCAGGGTTCCTGCTCCTGATCACTGTCCAGTGATCCCTGGGTTAGAGAGAGAGAGGGGAAATCAGCCAGGGTTCCTGATCCTGATCCATGGGTTAGCGAGAGAGAGAGAGAGGGGGGCAAATCAGCCAGTGTTCCTGTTACTGAACCGTCTAGTGATCGCTGGGTTAGTGAGATGGGAAATCAGCCAGGGTTCCTGCTCCTGATCGCTGTCCAGTGATCCCTGGGAAAGAGAGAGAGAGGGGAAATCAGCCTGGGTTCCTGATCCTGATCGTTGTCCAATGATCCCTGGGTTAGAGAGGGAGAGAGTCCAGAAATCATCCAGGGTTCCTGCTCCTGATCACTGAAAAGTGATCCCTGGGTTAGAGAGAGAGGGGAAATCAGCCAGGGTTCCTGCTCCTGATCCCTGTCCAGTGATCCCTGAGATAGAGAGAGGAGAAATCAGCCAGGGATCCTTCTCCTCATCCAGTGTTAGAGAGAGAGTGGAAATCAGCCAGGGTTCCTGCTCCTGATCGCTGTCCAGTGATCCCTGGGTTAGAGAGAAGGGAAATCAGCCAGGATTCCTGCTCCTGATCCATGGGTTAGCGAGAGAGAGAGAGAAAGAGAGAGAGGGGGGCAAATCAGCCAGGGTTCCAGTTACTGAACCGTCTAGTGATCCCTGTGTTAGAGAGAGGGGAAATCAGCCAGGGTTCCTGCTCCTGTTCCATGGGTTAGAGAGAGAGAGGAAATAAGCCAGGGTTCCTGCTCCTCATCCAGTTTTAGAGAGAGAGAGGGGAAATCAGACAGGGTTCCTGCTCCTGATCGCTGTCCAGTGATCCCTGGGTTAGAGAGGGAGAGAGACCGGAAATCAGCCAGGGTTCCTGCTCCTGATCCATGCGTTAGAGAGAGAGAGAGAGAGAGAGAGAGAGGGGAAATCAGCCAGGGTTCCTGCTCCTGATCACTGTCCAGTGATCCCTGGGTTAGAGAGAGAGAAAGATCGGAAATCATCCAGGGGGTTTCTGCTCCTGATCCCTGTGTTAAAGAGAGAGAGAGAGGGGCGCAAATCAGACACGGTTCCTGCTCCTGAATCATGGGTTAGAGAGAGAGAGGGGAAATCAGCCAGGGTTCCTGCTCCTGATCACTGTCCAGTGATCCCTGGGTTAGAGAGGGAGACCGGAAATCAGCCAGGGTTCGTGCTCCTGATCACTGTCCAGTGATCCCTGGGTTAGAGAGAGAGAGGGGAAATCAGCCAGGGTTCCTGCTCCTGATCACTGTCCAGTGATCCCTGGGTTAGAGAGAGAGGGGGGAAATCAGCCAGGGTTCCTGATCCTGATCACTGAAAAGTGATCCCTGGGTTAGAGAGAGAGGGGAAATCAGCCAGGGTTCCTGCTCCTGATCATTGTCCAGTGATCCCTGGGTTAGAGAGGGAGAGAGACCGGAAATCATCCAGGGTTCCTGCTCCTGATCACTGTCCAGTGATCCCTGGGTTAGAGAGGGAGAAAGATCGGAAATCATCCAGGGTTCCTGCTCCTGATCCATGGGTTAGAGAGAGAGAGGGGAAATCAGCCAGGGTTCCTGCTCCTGATCACTGTCCAGTGAGCCCTGGGTTAGAGAGAGAGAGAGGGGAAATCAGCCAGGGTTCCTGCTCCTGATCACTGTCCATTGATCCCTGGGTTAGAGACAGATAGAGATCGAAATCATCCAGGGGGTTCCAGCTCCTGATTCCTCAGTTAGAGAGAGAGGGGGCAAATCAGCCAGGGTTCCTACTCCTGATCACTATCCAGTGATCCCTGTGTTAGAGAGAGAGAAGGGATATCAGCCAGGGTTCCTGCTCCTGATCTCTGTCCAGTGATCCCTGGTTTAGAGAGAGAGAAGGGAAATCAGCCAGGGTTCCTGCTCTTGATCACTGTCCAGTTATCGCTGGTTTACAGAGAGGGGAAATCAGCCAGGGTTCCTGCTCCTGATCACTGTCCAGTGAACCCTGGGTTAGAGAGAGAGTGGTGAAATCAGCCAGGGTTCCTGCTCCTGATCTCTGTCCAGTGATCCCTGGTTTAGAGAGAGGGGAAATCAGCTAGGGTTCCGGCTCCTGATCACTATCCAGTGATCCCTGGGTTAGAGAGAGAGAATGGAAATCAGCCAGGGTTCCTGCTCCTGATCTCTGTCCAGTGATCCCAGGGTTAGAGAGAGAGAAGGGAAATCAGCCAGGGTTCCTGCTCCTGATCACTGTCCAGTGATCCCTGGGTTAGAGAGAGAGAAGGGAAATCAGCCAGGGTTCCTGCTCCTGATCTCTGTCCAGTGATCCCTGGGTTAGAGAGAGAGAAGGGAAATCAGCCAGGGTTCCTGCTCCTGATCTCTGTCCAGTGATCCCTGGGTTAGAGAGAGAGAAGGGAAATCAGCCAGGGTTCCTGCTCCTGATCTCTGTCTAGTGATCCCTGGGTTAGAGAGAGGGGAAATCAGCCAGGGTTCCTGCTCCTGATCTCTGTCCAGTAAACCTTGGGTAAGAGAGCGATAGAGACCGGAATTCATCCAGGTTTCCTGCTCCTGATCCATGCGTTAGAGAGAGAGAGAGAGAGAGAGAGGGGAAATCAGCTAGGGTTCCTGCTCCTGATCCCTGTCCAGTGAACCCTGTGTTATAGAGAGAGAGAGAGAGTCCGGTAATCATCCAGGCTTCCTGTTCCTGATCCCTGGGTTAGAGAGTGGGGAAATCAGCCAGGGTTCCTGCTCCTGATCACTGTCCAGTGATCCCTGTGTTAGAGAGAGAGAAGGGAAATCAGCCAGGGATCCTGCTCCTGATCATTTTCCAGTGATCCCTGGGTAAGAGAGAGAGAAGGGAATTCATCCAGGGTTCCTGCTCCTGATCCATGCGTTAGAGAGAGAGAGAGAGAGAGAGAGAGAGAGGGGAAATCAGCCAGGGTTCCTGCTCCTGATCACTGTCCAGTGATCCATGGGTTAGAGAGAGAGAGAGGGGAAATCAGCCAGGGTTCCTGTTCCTGATCCCCGGTTTAGAGCGAGGGGCAATCAGCCAGGGTTCCTGCTCCTTTTCGCTGTCCAGTGATACCTGGGTTAGAGAGAGAGAAGGGAAATCAGCCAGGGTTCCTGCTCCTGATCTCTGTCCAGTGATCCCTGGGTTAGAGAGAGAGAAGGGAAATCAGCCAGGGTTCCTGCTCCTGATCTCTCTCCAGTGATCCCTGGGTTAGAGAGAGAGAAGGGAAATCAGCCAGGGTTCCTGTTCCTGATCATTGTCCAGTGATCCCTGGGTTAGAGAGAGAGGGGAAATCAGCGAGGGTTCCTGCTCCTCATCACTGTCCAGTGATCCCTGGGTTAGAGAGAAAGAGGAAATCAGCCAGGGTTCCTGTTCCTGATCATTGTCCAGTGATCCCTGGTTTAGAGAGAGGGGAAATCAGCCAGGGTTCCTGCTCCTGATCTCTGTCCAGTGATCCCTGGTTTAGAGGGAGAGTGGTGAAATCAGCCAGGGTTCCTGCTCCTGATCACTATCCAGTGATCCCTGGGTTAGAGAGAGAGAAGGGAAATCAGCCAGGGTTCCTGCTCCTGATCCCTGTCCAGTGAACCCTGGGTTAGAGAGCGAGAAGGGATATCAGCCAGGGTTCCTGCTCCTGATCTCTGTCCAGTGATCCCTGGGTTAGAGAGCGAGAAGGGATATCAGCCAGGGTTCCTGCTCCTGATCTCTGTCCAGTGATCCCTGGTTTAGAGAGAGGGGAAATCAGCCAGGGTTCCTGCTCCTGATCACTGTCCAGTAAACCCTGGGTAAGAGAGCGATAGAGCCCGGAAATCAGCCAGGGTTCCTGCTCCTGATCTCTGTCCAGTAAACCCTGGGTAAGAGAGCGATAGAGACCGGAAATCAGCCAGGGTTCCTGCTCCTGATCCCTGTCCAGTGAACCCTGTGTTATAGAGAGAGAGAGAGTCCGGTAATCATCCAGGCTTCCTGTTCCTGATCCCTGGGTTAGAGAGAGAGGGGAAATCAGCCAGGGATCCTGCTCCTGATCGCTGTCCAGTGATCCCTGGGTTAGAGAGAGAGACGGGAAATCAGCCAGGGTTCCTGCTCCTGATCACTATTCAGTGATCCCTGGGTTAGAGAGAGAGTAAGGGGAAATCAGCCTGGGTTCCTGCTCCTGATCTCTGTCCATTGATCCCTGGTTTAGAGAGAGGGGAAATCAGCCAGGGTTCCTGCTCCTGATCACTGTCCAGTGATCCCTGGGTTAGAGAGAGAGAAGGGAAATTAGCCAGGGTTCCTGCTCCTGATCTCTGTCCAGTGATCCCTGGGTTAGAGAGAGGGGAAATCAGCCAGGGTTCCTGCTCCTGATCACTATTCAGTGATCCCTGGGTTAGAGGGAAAGAGAGGGGAAATCAGCCAGGGTTCCTGCTCCTGATCATTGTCCAGTGATCCCTGGGTTAGAGAGAGAGTAAGGGGAAATCGTCCAGTGTTCCTGCTCCTCATCACTGTCCAGTGATCCCTGGGTTAGAGAGAGAGAAGGGAAATCAGCCAGGGTCCCTGCTCCTGATCCCTGTCCAGTGATCCCTGGGTTAGAGAGAGAGGTGAAATCAGCCAGGATTCCTGCTCCTGATCACTGTCCAGTGATCACTGGGTTAGAGAGAGAGAGAGAGGGGAAATCAGCCAGGGTTCCTGCTCCTGATCACTGTCCAGTGAACCCTGGGTTAGAGAGAGAGTGGTGAAATCAGCCAGGGTTCCTGCTCCTGATCACTGTCCAGTGATCCCTGGGTTAGAGAGAGAGAAGGGAAATCAGCCAGGGTTCCTGCTCCTGATCACTGTCCAGTGATCCCTGGGTTAGAGAGAGAGAAGGTAAATCAGCCAGGGTTCCTGCTCCTGATCACTGTCCAGTGATCCCTGGGTTAGAGAGAGTGAAGGGAAATCAGCGAGGGTTCCTGCTCCTGATCTCTGTCCAGTGATCCCTGGGTTAGAGACAGGGGAAATCAGCCAGGGTTCCTGCTCCTGATCTCTGTCCAGTAAACCCTGGGTAAGAGAGCGATAGAGACCGGAAATCAGCCAGAGTCCCTGCTCCTGATCCCTGTCCAGTGAACCCTGTGTTATAGAGAGAGAGAGAGTCCGGTAATCATCCAGGCTTCCTGTTCCTGATCCCTGGGTTAGAGAGTGGGGAAATCAGCCAGGGTTCCTGCTCCTGATCGCTGTCCAGTGATCCCTGGGTTAGAGAGAGAGGGGAAATCAGCCAGGGTTCCTGCTCCTGATCACTGTCCAGTGATCCCTGGGTTAGAGAGTGAGGGGAAATCAGCCAGGGTTCCTGGTCCTGATCACTGTCCATTGATCCCTGGGTTAGACAGAGAGAGGGGAAATCATCCAGGGTTCCTGCTCCTGATCACTGTCCAGTGATCCCTGGGTTAGAGAGAGAGAAAGATCGGAAAACATCCAGGGGGTTTCTGCTCCTGATGACTGTGTTAGAGAGAGAGAGAGGGGGATGTGCAAATCAGCCAGGGTTCCTGCTCCTGATCTCTGTCCAGTGATCCCTGGGTTAGAGAGAGAGACCGGAAATCAGCCAGGGTTCCTGCTCCTGATCTCTGTCCAGTGATCCCTGGGTTAGAGAGAGAGAGGAGAAATCATCCAGGGTTCCTGCTCCTGATCACTGTCCAGTGATCCCTGGGTTAGAGAGAGAGGGGAAATCAACCAGAGTTCCTGCTCCTGATCCCTGGGTGAGAGAGAGAGTGTGGGGCAAATCAACCTGTATTCCTGTTACTGAATCGTCTAGTGACCGCTGGATTAGTGAGAGAGATGGGAAATCAGCCAGGGTTCCTGCTCGTGATCACTGTCCAGTGATCCCTGTGTTAGAGAGAGAGAGGGGAAATCAGGCATGGTTCCTGCTCCTGATCGCTGTCCAGTGATCCCTGGGTTAGAGAGAGGGGAAATCTGCCTGGGTTCCTGCTCCTGATAACTTTCTAGTGATCCCTGGGTTAGAGAGGGAGAGAGACTGGAAATCATCCAGGGTGTTCCTGCTCCTGATCTTTGGGTTAGAGAGAGAGAGGAGTGGGTGGGGGGGAAATCAGCCAGGGTTCCTGCTCCTGATCGCTGTCCAGTGATCCCTGGGTTAGAGAGAGAGGGGAAATCAGCCAGGGTTCCTGCTCCTGATCACTGTCCAGTTATCCCTGGGTTAGAGAGAGGAGAAATCAGCCAGGGATCCTGCTCCTGATCACTGTCCAGTGATCCCTGGGTTAGAGAGAGAGAAAGATCGGAAATCATCCAGGCTTCCTGTTCTGATCCCTGGGTTAGAGAGAGGGGAAATCAGCCAGGGTTCCTGCTCCTGATCACTGTCCAGTGATCCCTGGGTTAGAGAGAGGGGAAATCAGCCAGGGTTCCTGCTCCTGATCACTGTCCAGTGATCCCTGGGTTAGAGAGAGAGAGAGGGGAAATCAGCCAGGGTTCCTGCTCCTGATCCCTGTCCAGAAATTCATGGGTTAGAGAGAGAGAGAGAGACAGGAAATCAGCCAGGGTTCCTGCTCCTGATCACTGTCCAGTGATCCCTGGGTTAGAGAGAGAGAAAGATCGGAAATCATCCGGGGGTTCCTGCTCTTTTTCCCTGGGTTAGAGAGAGAGAGAGAGGGGTGCAAATCATCCAGGGGGTTCCTACTCCTGATCCATGGATTAGAGAGAGAGAGGGAAAATCAGCCAGGGTTCCTGCTCCTGATCCCTGTCCAGTGATCCCTGGGTTAGAGGGAGAGACTGGAAATCAGCCAGGGTTCCTGCTCCTGATCACTGTCCGGTGATCCCTGGGTTAGAGACAGAGGGGAAATCAGCCAGGGTTCCTGCTCCTGATCACTGTCTAGTGATCCCTGGGTTAGAGACAGAGGGGAAATCAGCCAGCGTTCTTGCTCCTGATCCCTGTGTTAGAGAGAGAGAGAGAGAGAGGGGAGCAAATCAACCTGTATTCCTGTTACTGAACCGTCCACTGATCGCTGGGTTAGTGAGAGGGGAAATCAGCCAGGGTTCCCGCTCCTGATCCATGGGTTACAGAGAGAGAGGGGAAAACAGCCAGGGTTTCTGCTCCTGATCCATGGGTTACAGAGAGAGAGGGGAAAACAGCCAGGGTTCCTGCTCCTGATCCCTGTCCAGTGATCCCTGGGTTAGAGAGAGAGAGGGGAAATCAGCCAGGGTTCCTGCTCCTGATCTCTGTCCAGTGATCCCTGGGTTAGAGAGAGAGAGGGGAAATCAGCCAGGGTTCCTGCTCCTGATCACTGTCCATTGATCCCTGGCTTACAGAGAGAGAGACCGGAAATCTGCCAGGGAGTTCCTGCTCCTGATCCCTGGGTTAGAGAGAGAGAGAGAGAGATGGAAATCACCCAGTGGGTTCCTGCTCCTGATCCCTGGGTGAGAGAGATAGAGAGAGGAGGGGCAAATCAGCCAGGAATCCTGCTCCTGATCCCTGGGTTAGAGAGAGAGAAGGGAAATCAGCCAGGGTTCCTGCTCCTGATCTCTCTCCAGTGATCCCTGGGTTAGAGAGAGAGAAGGGAAATCAGCCAGGGTTCCTGTTCCTGATCATTGTCCAGTGATCCCTGGGTTAGAGAGAGAGGGGAAATCAGCGAGGTTTCCTGCTCCTCATCACTGTCCAGTGATCCCTGGGTTAGAGAGAAAGAGAGGGGAAATCAGCCAGGGCTCCTGGTCTTGATCTCTGTCCAGTGATCCCTGGTTTAGAGAGAGGGGAAATCAGCCAGGGTTCCTGCTCCTGATCTCTGTCCAGTGATCCCTGGTTTAGAGGGAGAGTGGTGAAATCAGCCAGGGTTCCTGCTCCTGATCACTATCCAGTGATCCCTGGGTTAGAGAGAGAGAAGGGAAATCAGCCAGGGTTCCTGCTCCTGATCCCTGTCCAGTGAACCCTGGGTTAGAGAGCGAGAAGGGATATCAGCCAGGGTTCCTGCTCCTGATCTCTGTCCAGTGATCCCTGGGTTAGAGAGCGAGAAGCGATATCAGCCAGGGTTCCTGCTCCTGATCTCTGTCCAGTGATCCCTGGTTTAGAGAGAGGGGAAATCAGCCAGGGTTCCTGCTCCTGATCACTGTCCAGTAAACCCTGGGTAAGAGAGCGATAGAGCCCGGAAATCAGCCAGGGTTCCTGCTCCTGATCTCTGTCCAGTAAACCCTGGGTAAGAGAGCGATAGAGACCGGAAATCAGCCAGGGTTCCTGCTCCTGATCCCTGTCCAGTGAACCCTGTGTTATAGAGAGAGAGAGAGTCCGGTAATCATCCAGGCTTCCTGTTCCTGATCCCTGGGTTAGAGAGAGAGGGGAAATCAGCCAGGGATCCTGCTCCTGATCGCTGTCCAGTGATCCCTGGGTTAGAGAGAGAGACGGGAAATCAGCCAGGGTTCCTGCTCCTGATCACTATTCAGCGATCCCTGGGTTAGAGAGAGAGTAAGGGGAAATCAGCCTGGGTTCCTGCTCCTGATCACTATTCAGTGATCCCTGGGTTAGAGGGAAAGAGAGGGGAAATCAGCCAGGGTTCCTGCTCCTGATCATTGTCCAGTGATCCCTGGGTTAGAGAGAGAGTAAGGGGAAATCGTCCAGTGTTCCTGCTCCTCATCACTGTCCAGTGATCCCTGGGTTAGAGAGAGAGAAGGGAAATCAGCCAGGGTCCCTGCTCCTGATCCCTGTCCAGTGATCCCTGGGTTAGAGAGAGAGGTGAAATCAGCCAGGGTTCCTGATCCTGATCACTGTCCAGTGATCACTGGGTTAGAGAGAGAGAGAGGGGAAATCAGCCAGGGTTCCTGCTCCTGATCACTGTCCAGTGAACCCTGGGTTAGAGAGAGAGTGGTGAAATCAGCCAGGGTTCCTGCTCCTGATCACTGTCCAGTGATCCCTGGGTTAGAGAGAGAGAAGGGAAATCAGCCAGGGTTCCTGCTCCTGATCACTGTCCAGTGATCCCTGGGTTAGAGAGAGAGAAGGTAAATCAGCCAGGGTTCCTGCTCCTGATCTCTGTCCAGTGATCCCTGGGTTAGAGACAGGGGAAATCAGCCAGGGTTCCTGCTCCTGATCTCTGTCCAGTAAACCCTGGGTAAGAGAGCGATAGAGACTGGAAATCAGCCAGAGTCCCTGCTCCTGATCCCTGTCCAGTGAACCCTGTGTTATAGAGAGAGAGAGAGTCCGGTAATCATCCAGGCTTCCTGTTCCTGATCCCTGGATTAGAGAGTGGGGAAATCAGCCAGGGTTCCTGCTCCTGATCGCTGTCCAGTGATCCCTGGGTTAGAGAGAGAGGGGAAATCAGCCAGGGTTCCTGCTCCTGATCACTGTCCAGTGATCCCTGGGTTAGAGAGTGAGGGGAAATCAGCCAGGGTTCCTGGTCCTGATCACTGTCCATTGATCCCTGGGTTAGACAGAGAGAGGGGAAATCATCCAGGGTTCCTGCTCCTGATCACTGTCCAGTGATCCCTGGGTTAGAGAGAGAGAAAGATCGGAAAACATCCAGGGGGTTTCTGCTCCTGATGACTGTGTTAGAGAGAGAGAGAGGGGGATGTGCAAATCAGCCAGGGTTCCTGCTCCTGATCTCTGTCCAGTGATCCCTGGGTTAGAGAGAGAGACCGGAAATCAGCCAGGGTTCCTGCTCCTGATCTCTGTCCAGTGATCCCTGGGTTAGAGAGAGAGAGGAGAAATCAGCCAGCGTTCCTGCTCCTGATCCCTGGGTGAGAGAGAGAGTGTGGGGCAAATCAACCTGTATTCCTGTTACTGAATCGTCTAGTGACCGCTGGATTAGTGAGAGAGTTGGGAAATCAGCCAGGGTTCCTGCTCCTGATCACTGTCCAGTGATCCCTGGGTTAGAGAGAGGAGGCAAATCAGACAGGGTTCCTGCTCGTGATCACTGTCCAGTGATCCCTGTGTTAGAGAGAGAGAGGGGAAATCAGGCATGGTTCCTGCTCCTGATCGCTGTCCAGTGATCCCTGGGTTAGAGAGAGGGGAAATCTGCCTGGGTTCCTGCTCCTGATAACTTTCTAGTGATCCCTGGGTTAGAGAGGGAGAGAGACTGGAAATCATCCAGGGTGTTCCTGCTCCTGATCTTTGGGTTAGAGAGAGAGAGGAGTGGGTGGGGGGGAAATCAGCCAGGGTTCCTGCTCCTGATCGCTGTCCAGTGATCCCTGGGTTAGAGAGAGAGGGGAAATCAGCCAGGGTTCCTGCTCCTGATCACTGTCCAGTTATCCCTGGGTTAGAGAGAGGAGAAATCAGCCAGGGATCCTGCTCCTGATCACTGTCCAGTGATCCCTGGGTTAGAGAGAGAGAAAGATCGGAAATCATCCAGGCTTCCTGTTCCTGATCCCTGGGTTAGAGAGAGGGGAAATCAGCCAGGGTTCCTGCTCCTGATCACTGTCCAGTGATCCCTGGGTTAGAGAGAGGGGAAATCAGCCAGGGTTCCTGCTCCTGATCACTGTCCAGTGATCCCTGGGTTAGAGAGAGAGAGAGGGGAAATCAGCCAGGGTTCCTGCTCCTGATCCCTGTCCAGAAATTCATGGGTTAGAGAGAGAGAGAGAGACAGGAAATCAGCCAGGGTTCCTGCTCCTGATCACTGTCCAGTGATCCCTGGGTTAGAGAGAGAGAAAGATCGGAAATCATCCAGGGGGTTCCTGCTCTTTTTCCCTGGGTTAGAGAGAGAGAGAGAGGGGTGCAAATCATCCAGGGGGTTCCTGCTCCTGATCCATGGATTAGAGAGAGAGAGGGAAAATCAGCCAGGGTTCCTGCTCCTGATCCCTGTCCAGTGATCCCTGGGTTAGAGGGAGAGACCGGAAATCAGCCAGGGTTCCTGCTCCTGATCACTGTCCAGTGATCCCTGGGTTAGAGACAGAGGGGAAATCAGCCAGGGTTCCTGCTCCTGATCACTGTCCAGTGATCCCTGGGTTAGAGACAGAGGGGAAATCAGCCAGCGTTCTTGCTCCTGATCCCTGTGTTAGAGAGAGAGAGAGAGAGAGGGGAGCAAATCAACCTGTATTCCTGTTACTGAACCGTCCACTGATCGCTGGGTTAGTGAGAGGGGAAATCAGCCAGGGTTCCCGCTCCTGATCCATGGGTTACAGAGAGAGAGGGGAAAACAGCCAGGGTTTCTGCTCCTGATCCATGGGTTACAGAGAGAGAGGGGAAAACAGCCAGGGTTCCTGCTCCTGATCCCTGTCCAGTGATCCCTGGGTTAGAGAGAGAGAGGGGAAATCAGCCAGGGTTCCTGCTCCTGATCACTGTCCATTGATCCCTGGCTTACAGAGAGAGAGACCGGAAATCTGCCAGGGAGTTCCTGCTCCTGATCCCTGGGTTAGAGAGAGAGAGAGAGAGATGGAAATCACCCAGTGGGTTCCTGCTCCTGATCCCTGGGTGAGAGAGATAGAGAGAGGAGGGGCAAATCAGCCAGGAATCCTGCTCCTGATCACTGTCCAGCGTTGCCTGGGTTAGAGAGAGGGGAAATCAGCCAGGGTTCCTGCTCCTGATCCCTGTCCAGTGATCCCTGGGTTAGAGAGAGAGAGGGGAAATCAGCCAGGGTTCCTGCTCCTGATCTCTGTCTAGTCATCCCTAGGTTAGAGAGAGAGAGGGGAAATCAGCCAGGGTTCCTGCTCCATGGTTTAGAGAGAGAGATAGAGGCGGGGAGGGGCAAATCAGCCAGGGATCCTGTTACTGAACCGTCTAGTGATTGCTGGCTTAGTGAGAACGGAAATCAGCCAGGGTTCCTGCTCCTGATCCATGAGTTACAGAGAGAGAGGGGAAATCAGCCAGGGTTCCTGCTCCTGATCGCTGTCTAGTGAACCCTGGGTTCCTGGGTGATAGAGAGAGACGCAAATCATCCAGAGGGTTCCTGCTCCTGACCCCTGGGTCGGAGATTGTGACAGAGAGGGGTGGCAAACCAGCCTGGGTTCCTGGTCCTGATCCATGGATTAGAGAGAGAGAGAGATGGAAATCATCCAGGGGGTTCCTGCTCCTGATCCCTCGGTTAGAGAGAGGGAGGGCAAATCAGCCAGGGTTCCTGCTCCTGATCTCTGTCCAGTGATCCCTGGGTTAGAGAGAGAGAAGGGAAATCAGCCAGGGTTCCTGCTCCTGATCACTGTCCAGTGATCCCTGGGTTAGAGAGAGAGAGAGGAAATCAGCCAGGGTTCCTGCTCCTGATCACTGTCCAGTGTTTCTTGGGTTAGAGAGAGGGGAAATCAGCCAGGGTTCCTGCTCCTGATCACTGTCCAGTGTTTCTTGGGTTAGAGAGAGGGGAAATCAGCCAGGGTTCCTGCTCCTGATCACTGTCCAGTGATCCCTGGGTGAGAGAGAGAGAAGGGAAATCAGCCAGGGTTCCTGCTCCTGATCTCTGTCCTGTGATCCCAGGGTGAGATAGAGAGAGAGAGACCAGAAATCATCCAGGGGTTTCCTGCTCCTGATCACTGGGTTAGAGAGAGAGAGATGGAAATCATCCAAAGTGTTCCTGCTCCTGATCCCTCGGTTAGAGAGAGGGGAAATCAGCCAGGGTTCCTGCTCCTGATCACTGTCCAGTGATCCCTGGGTTAGAGAGAGAGAGGGGAAATCAGCCAGGGTTCCTGCTCCTGATCTCTTTCCAGTGATCCCTCGGTTAGAGAGAGAGAGGGGAAATCAGCCAGGGTTCCTGCTCCTGATCACCGTCCAGTGATCCCTGGGTTAGAGAGAGAGAGGGGAAATCAGCCAGGGTTCCTGCTCCTGATCCATGGGTTAGCGAGAGAGAGAGAGAGAGAGAGGGGGCAAATCAACCAGGGTTCCTGTTACTGAACCGTCTAGTGATCGGTGGGTTAGTGAGAAGGGAAATCAGCCAGGGTTCCTGTTACTGAACCGTCTAGTGATCGGTGGGTTAGTGAGAAGGGAAATCAGCCAGGGTTCCTGCTCCTTATCAGTGTCTAGTGATCCTTGGGTTAGATGGGGGGCAAATCAGACAGGGTTCCTGTTACTGAACCGTCTAGTGATCGGTGGGTTAGTGAGAAGGGAAATCAGACAGTTTTCCTGCTCCTGATCCATGGATTAGAGAGAGAGAGAGATGGAAATCATCCAGGGTTCCTGCTCCTGATCCCTCGGTTAGAGAGAGAGGGGTCAAAACAGGCAGGGTTCCTGCTCCTGATCGCTGTCCAGTGTTTCCTGGGTTAGAGAGAGAGAGAGACCGAAAATCATTCAGGGGGTTCCTGCTCCTGATCTTTGGGTTAGAGAGAGAGAGGAGGGGTTGGGGGGGAAATCAGCCAGGGTTCCTGCTCCTGATCTCTGTCCAGTGATCCCTGGGTTAGAGAGAGAGAGAGGGCAAACCAACCAGGGTTCCTGTTACTGAACCGTCTAGTGATCGCTGGGTTAGTGAGAGGCGAAATCAGCCAGGGTTCCTGTTACAGAACCGTCTAGTGATCGCTGGGTTATTGAGAGGGGAAATCAGCCAGGGTTCCTGCTCATGATCCATGGGTTAGAGAGAGAGAGGGGAAATCAGCCAGGGTTCCTGCTCCTGATCAATGTCCAGTGATCCCTGGGTTAGTGAGAGAGAGGGGAAATCAGCCAGGGTTCCTGCTCCTGATCAATGTCCAGTGATCCCTGGGTTAGAGAGAGAGAGAGTTGGAAATCACCCAGGGGGTTCTAGCTCCTGATCCCGTGGGTGGAGAGAGAGTGGGGGCGGACAAATCAACCAGGGTTCCTGCTCCTGATCACTGTCCAGTGTTTCCTGGGTTAGAGAGAGGGGAAATCAGCCAGGGTTCCTGCTCATGCTCGCTGTCCAGTGATCCCTGGGTTAGAGAGAGAGAGGGGAAATCAGCCAGGGTTCCTGATCCTGATCGTTGTCCAGTGATTCCAGGGTTAGAGAGAGGGGAAATCAGCCAGGGTTCCTGCTCCTGATCGCTGTCCAGTGTTCCCTGGGTTAGAGAGAGAGAGAGACCGGAAATCATCCGGGGGTTCCTGCTCCTGATCTTTGGGTTAGAGAGAGAGAGGAGGGGGTGGGGGGGAATTCAGCCAGGGTTCCTGCTCCTCATCACTGTCTAGTGATCCTTGGGTTAGATGGGGGGCAAATCAGCCAGTGTTCCTTTTACTGAACCGTCTAGTGATCGCTGGGTTAGTGAGAGGGGAAATCAACCAGTGTTCCTGCTCCTGATCCATGGGTTAGAGAGAGAGAGGGGAAATCAGCCAGGGTTCCTGCTCCTGATCGCTGTCCAGTGATCCCTGGGTTAGAGAGAGAGAGAGTTGGAAATCACCCAGGGGGTTCCTGCTCCTGATCCCTGGGTTAGAATGACCGAGAGAGGGGAGGCAAATCAGCCAGGGTTCCTGCTCCTGATCACTGTCCAGTGTTTCCTGGGTTAGAGAGAGGGGAAATCAGCCAGGGTATCTGCTTCTGATCCCTGTCCAGTGATCCCTGTGTTAGAGAGAGGGGAAATCAGCCAGGGTATCTGCACCTGATCACTGTCCAGTGATCCCTGGGTAGAGAGAGAGAGGGGCAATCAGCCAGGGTTCCTGCTCCATGGGTTAGAGAGAGGGATAGAGTTGGGGGGGGCAAATCAGCCAGGGTTCCTGTTACTGAACCGTCTAGTGATCGGAGGGTTAGTGAGAATGGAAATCAGCCAGGATTCCTGCTCCTGATCCCTGTCCAGTGATCCCTGGGTTAGAGAGAGGGGAAATCAGCCAGGGTTCCTTCTCCTGATCACTGTCTAATGATCCCTGGGTTAGAGACAGAGGGGAAATCAGCCAAGGTTCCTGCTCCTTATCCCTTTCCAGTGATCCCTGGGTTAGAGAGAGAGAGAGAGAGACCACAAATCATTCAGGGGGTTCCTGCTCCTTATCACTGTCTAGTGATCCTTGGGTTAGGTGGGGGGCAAATCAGCCAGGATTCCTGTTACTGAACCGTCTAGTGATTGGTTGGTTAGTGAGAAGGGAAATCAGCCAGGGTTCCAGCTCCTGATCACTGTCCAGTGTTTCCTGGGTTAGAGAGAGAGGGGAATCAGCCAGGGTTCCTGCTCCAGATCACTTCCAGTGTTTCCTGGGTTAGAGAGAGAGGGGAATCAGCCAGGGTTCCTGCTCCAGATCACTTTCCAGTGATCCCTGGGTTAGAGAGAGGGGAAACCAGCCAGGGTTCCTGTTCCTGATCGCTGTCCAGTGATCCCTGGGTTAGAGAGTGAGAGGGGAAATCAGCCAGGATTCCTGCTCCTGATCACTGTCCAGTGAACCCTGGGTCAGAGAGAGAGTGAGAGAGTCCGGAAATCATCCAGGGGATTCCAGTTCCTGATCCCTGGGTTAGAGAGAGGGGAAATCAGCCAGGGTTCCTGTTCCTGATCCCTGTCCAGTGATCCCTGGGTTAGAGAGAGAGGGTAAATCAGCCAGGGTTCCCGCTCCTGATCACTGTCCAGTGATCCCTGGTTTAGAGAGTGAGGGGAAATCAGCCAGGGTTCCTGCTCCTGAACCATGGGTTACAGAGAGAGAGGGGAAATCAGCCAGGGTTCCTGCTCCTGATCGCTGTCCAGTGATCCCTGGGTTAGAGAGAGAGAGGGGAAATCAGCCAGGGTTCATGATCCTGATCACTGTCCAGTGATCCCTGGGTTAGTGAGGGAGAAAGACCGGAAATCATCCAGGGGTTTCCTGCTCCTGATCCCTGGGTTAGAGAGAGAGAGGGAAAGGAAATCATCCAGGGTGTTCCTGCTCCTGATCTTTGGGTTAGAGAGAGAGAGGAGGGGGTGGGTGTTAAATCAGCCAGGGTTCCTGCTGCTGATCACTGTCCAGTGATTCCTGGGTTAGAGAGAGCGGAAATCGGCCAGGGTTCCTGCTCCTGATCACTTTCCAGTGATCCCGGGGTTAGAGAGCGAGAGAGGTGAAATCAGCCAGGGTTCCTGCTACTGATCACTGTCCAGTGACCCCTGGGTTAGAGAGAGAGGGGAAATCAGCCAGCGTTCCTGCTCCAGATCACTGTCCAGTGATCCCTTGGTTAGAGAGAGGGGAAATCAGCCAGGGTTCCTGCTCCTGATCGCTGTCCAGTGATTCCAGGGTTAGAGAGGGAGAGACAGCGGAAATCAGCTGGGGGTTCCTGCTCCTGATCTTTGGGTTAGAGAGAGAGAGGAGGGGGTGGGGGGGAATTCAGCCAGGGTTCCTGCTCCTTATATCTGTCTAGTGATCCTTGGGTTAAATGGGGGCCAAATCAGCCAGGGTTCCTGTTACTGAACCGTCTAGTGATCGGAGGGTTAGTGAGAATGGAAATCAGCCAGAGTTCCTGCTCCTGATCCCTGTCCAGTGATCCCTGGGTTAGAGAGAGAGGGGAAATCATCCAGGGTTCCTGCTCCTGATCACTGTCTAGTGATCCCTGGGTTAGAAAGGGAGAGAGACTGGAAATCATCCAGGAGGTTCCAGCTCCTGATCCCTGGGTTAGAGAGAGAGAGAGAGAGAGAGGGGGGCAAATCAGCCAGGGTTCCTGCTCCTGATCCGTGGGTTAGCGAGAGAGAGACAGAGAGAGAGGGGGGCAAATCAGCCAGCGTTCCTTTTACTGAACCGTCTAATGATCGCTGGGTTAGTGAGAGGGGAAATCAACCAGTGTTCCTGCTCCTGATCCATGGCTTAGAGAGAGAGAGGGGAAATCAGCCAGGGTTCCTGCTCCTGATCGCTGTCCAGTGATCCCTGTGCTAGAGAGAGAGAGAGTTGGAAATCACCCAGGGGGTTCCTGCTCCTGATCCCTGGGTTAGAATGACCGAGAGAGGGGAGGCAAATCAGCCAGGGTTCCTGCTCCTGATCACTGTCCAGTGTTTCCTGGGTTAGAGAGAGGGGAAATCAGCCAGGGTTCCCGCTCCTGATCCATGGGTTTGAGAGAGAGAGGGGAAATCAGCCAGGGATCCTGCTCCTGATCGCTGTCCAGTGATCCCTGGGTTAGAGAGAGTGAAGGGAAATCAGCGAGGGTTCCTGCTCCTGATCTCTGTCCAGTGATCCCTGGGTTAGAGAGAGGGGAAATCAGCCAGGGTTCCTGCTCCTGATCCATGGGTTAGAGAGAGAGAGAGAGAGAGAGAGAGAGGGGGCAAGTCAGCCAGGGTTCCTGTTACTGAACCGTCTAGTGATCGCTGGGTTATTGAGAGGGGAAATCAGCCTGGGTGTCTGCTCCTGATCACTGTCTAGCGATCCTTGGGTTAGAGAGAGGGGAAATCAGCCAGGGTTCCTGCTCCTGATCACTATCCAGTGAACTCTGGGTTAGAGAGAGAGGGAGAGAGTCCAGAAATCATCCAGGGGGTTCCTGTACCTGATCTCTGGGTTAGAGAGAGGGGAAATCATCCAGGGTTCCTGCTCCTAATCCCTGTCTAGTGATCCCTGGGTTAGAGAGAGAGTGAGAGTCCAGAAATCATCCAGGGGGTTCCTGTACCTGATCCCTGGGTTAGAGAGAGGTGAAATCAGCCAGGGTTCCTGCTCCTGATCACTGTCCAGTGATCGCTGGGTTAATGAGAGGGGAAATCAGCCAGGATTCCTGCTCCTGATCGCTGTCTAGTGATCCCTGGGTTAGAGAGGGAGAGAGACTGGAAATCATCCAGGGGGTTCCTGCTCCTTATCTTTGGGTTAGAGAGAGAGAGGGGAAATCAGCCAGGGTTCCTGCTCCTGATCACTGTCCAGTGATCCCTGGGTTAGAGAGAGGGGAAATCAGCCAGGGTTCCTGCTCCTGATCACTGTCCAGTGATCCCGGGGTTAGAGAGAGAGAATGGAAATCAGCCAGGGTTCCTGCTCCTTATCCCTGTCCAGTGATCCCTGGGTTAGAGAGAGAGGGGAAATCATCCAGGTTTCCTGCTCCTGATCACTGTCTAGTGATTCTTGGGTAGAGAGAGGGGAAATCAGCCAGGGTTCCTGCTCCTGATCACTGTCCAGTGATCCTTGGGTTAGAGAGGGAGAGAGACTGGAAATCAACCAGGGGGTTCCTGCTCCTGATCCATGGGTTAGAGAGAGAGAGGAGGTGGTGGGGGGGGGAAATCAGCCAGGGTTCCTGCTCCTGATCCATGGGTTAGAGAGAGAGAAGGGCAATCAGTCAGGGTTCCTGCTCCTGATCACTGTCCAGTGATCCTTGGGTTAGAGAGAGGGGAAATCAGCCAGGGTTCCTGCTCCTGATCCATGGGTGAGCGAGAGAGAGAGAGAGAGAGAGAGAGGGGGGAAAATCAGCCATGGTTCCTGTTACTGAACCGTCTATTGATCGCTGGGTTAGAGAGAGGGGAAATCAGCCAGGGTTCGTGCTCCTGATCGCTGTCCAGTGAACTCTGGGTCAGAGAGAGAGTGAGAGAGTCCAGAAATCATCCAGGGGATTCCTGTTCCTCATCCCTGGGTTAGAGAGAGAGAAGGGAAATCAGCCAGGGTTCCTGCTCCTGATCACTGTCCAGTGATCCCTGGGTTAGAGAGAGAGGGGAAATCAGCCAGGGTTCCTGCTCCTGATCGCTGTCCAGTGAACCCTGGGTTAGAGAGAGAATGACAGAGTCCGGAAATCTTCCAGGGGGTTCCTGTTCCTGATCTCTGGGTTAGAGAGGGAGAGAGACCGGAAATCATCCAGGGTGTTCCTGCTCCTGATCTTTCGGTTAGAGAGAGAGAGGAGGGGGTGGGGGCGAAATCAGCCAGGGTTCCTGATCCTGATCCCAGTCCAGTGATCCCTGGGTTAGAGAGAGAGGGGAAATCAGCCAGGGTTCCTGCTCCTGATCACTGTCCAGTGATCCCTGGGTTAGAGAGAGTGGGGAAATCAGCCAGGGTTCCTGATCCTGATCTATGGTTAGAGAGAGAGACCGGAAATCATCCAGGGGGTTCTTGCTCCTGATCTTTGGGTTAGAGAGAGAGACGAGGGTGTGGGGGTGAAATCAGCCAGAGTTCCTGCTCCTGATCCATGGGTTAGCGAGAGAGAGAGAGAGAGAGAGGGGGGCAAATCAGCCAGGGTTCCTGTCATTGAACCGTCTAGTGATCGCCGGGTTATTGAGAGGGGAAATCAGCCAGGGTTCCTGCTCCTGATCCATGGATTAGAGAGAGAGAAGGGAAATCAGCCAGTGTTCCTGCTCCTGATCGCTGTCCAGTGAACCCTGGGTTAGAGAGAGAGTGACAGAGTCCGGAAATCTTCCAGGGGGTTCCTGTTCCTGATCCCTGGGTTAGAGAGGGAGAGAGACCGGAAATCATCCAGCGTGTTCCTGCTCCTGATCTTTCGGTTAGAGAGAGAGAGGAGGGGGTGGGGGCGAAATCAGCCAGGGTTCCTGATCCTGATCCCAGTCCAGTGATCCCTGGGTTAGAGAGAGAGAGGGGAAATCAGCCAGGATTCCTGCTCCTGATCACTTTCTAGTGATCCCTGGGTTAGAGAGAGAGTGAGAGAGTCCAGAAATCATCCAGGGGGTTCCTGTTCCTGATCCCTTGGTTAGAGAGAGGGGAAATCAGCCAGGGTTCCTGCACCTGATCACTGTCTAGTGATCCTTGGGTTAGAGAGAAGCAAAATCAGCCAGGGTTCCTGCTCCTGATCACTGTCCAATGATCCCGGGGTTAGAGAGAGAGAGGGGAAATCAGCCAGGGTTCCTGCTCCTGATCCATGGGTTAGAGAGAGAGAAGGGAAATCAGCCAGGGTTCCTGCTCCTGATCGCTGTCCAGTGATCCTTGGGATAGAGAGAGGAAAAATCAGCCAGGGTTCCTGCTCCTGATCCCTGTCTAGTGATCCCTGGGTTAGAGAGAGAGTGAGAGAGTCCAGAAATCATCCAGGGGGTTCCTGTACCTGATCCCTGGGTTAGAGAGAGGCGATATCAGCCAGGGTTCCTGTTCCTGATCCATGGGTTAGCGAGAGAGAGAGAGAGAGAGAGGGGGCAAATCAGCCAGGGTTCCTGTTACTGAAACGTCTAATGATCGCTGGGTTAATGAGAGGGGAAATCAGCCAGGATTCCTGCTCCTGATCCATGGGTTAGAGAGAGAGAGGGGAAATCAGCCAGGGTTCCTGCTCCTGATCACTGTCCAGTGATCTCTGGGTTAGAGAGAGAGGGGAAATCAGCCAGGGTTCCCGCTCCTGATCACTGTCCAGTGATCTCTGAGTTAGAGAGAGAGGGGAAATCAACCAGGGTTCCTGCTCCTGAACCATGGGTTACAGAGAGAGGGGAAATCAGCCAGGGTTCCTGCTCCTGATCACTGTCCAGTGATCCCTGGGTTAGAGAGAGGGGAAATCAGCCAGGGTTCCTGCTCCTGATCCCTGTATAGTGATCCCTGGGTTAGAGAGGGAGAGAGACCGGAAATCATCCAGGGGTTTCCTGCTCCTGACCTTTGGCATAGAGAGATAGAGGAGTCGTCGGGGAGGAAATCAGCCAGGGTTGCTCCTCCTGATCAATGTCCAGTTTTTCCTGGGTTAGAGAGAGGGGAAATCAGCCAGGGTCCTGCTCCTGATCACTGTCCAGTGATCCCGGGGTTAGAGAGCGAGAGGGGCAATCAGCCAGGGTTCCTGCTCCATGGATTAGAGAGAGAGATAGAGTTGGGGGGGCAAATCAGCCAGGGTTCCTGCTCCTGATCTCTGTCCAGTGATCCCTGGGTTAGAGAGAGAGAGGTGAAATCAGCCAGGGTTCCTGCTCCTGATCGCTGTCCAGTGATTCCAGGGTTAGAGAGGAGAGAGAGCGGAAATCATCCAGGGTTTTCCTGCTCCTGATCTTTGGGTTAGAGAGAGAGAGGAGGGGGTGGTGGGGAATTCAGCCAGGGTTCCTGCTCCTTATATCTGTCTAGTGATCCTTGGGTTAAATGGGGGGCAAATCAGCCAGGGTTCCTGTTACTGAACCGTCTAGTGATCGGAGGGTTAGTGAGAATGGAAATCAGCCAGGGTTCCTGCTCGTGATCCCTGTCCAGTGATCCCTGGGTTAGAGAGAGAGGGGAAATCAGCCAGGGTGTCTGCTCCTGATCACTGTCCAGTGATCGCTGGGTTAGTGAGAAGGGAAATCAGCCAGGGTCCTGCTCCTGATCACTGTCCAGTGATCCCGGGGTTAGAGAGCGAGAGGGGCAATCAGCCAGGGTTCCTGCTCCATGGGTTAGAGAGAGAGATAGAGTTGGGGGGGCAAATCAGCCAGGGTTCCTGCTCCTGATCTCTGTCCAGTGATCCCTGGGTTAGAGAGAGAGAGGTGAAATCAGCCAGGGTTCCTGCTCCTGATCGCTGTCCAGTGATTCCAGGGTGAGAGAGGAGAGAGAGCGGAAATCATCCAGGGTTTTCCTGCTCCTGATCTTTGGGTTAGAGAGAGAGAGGAGGGGGTGGTGGGGAATTCAGCCAGGGTTCCTGCTCCTTATATCTGTCTAGTGATCCTTGGGTTAAATGGGGGGCAAATCAGCCAGGGTTCCTGTTACTGAACCGTCTAGTGATCGGAGGGTTAGTGAGAATGGAAATCAGCCAGGGTTCCTGCTCGTGATCCCTGTCCAGTGATCCCTGGGTTAGAGAGAGAGGGGAAATCAGCCAGGGTGTCTGCTCCTGATCACTGTCCAGTGATCGCTGGGTTAGTGAGAGGGGAAATCAGCCAGTGTTCCTGCTCCTGATCACTGTCCAGTGATCCCTGGGCCACTGTTCCTGCTCCTGATCACTGTCCAGTGATCCCTGGGTTAGAGAGAGAGGGGAAATCAGCCAGGGATCCTGCTCCTAATCCCAGGGTTAGAGAGAGGGAAAATCAGCCAGTGTTCCTTCTCCTGATCCCTGTCAAGTGATCCCTGGGTTAGAGAGAGTGGGGAAATCAGCCAGGGTTCCTGATCCTGATCTATGGTTAGAGAGAGAGACCGGAAATCATCCAGGGGTTTCCTGCTCCTGATCTTTGGGTTAGAGAGAGAGAGAGAGAGAGAGAGGGTGGGCAAATCAGCCAGGGTTCCTGTCATTGAACCATCTAGTGATCGCTGGGTTAGTGAGAGGGGAAATCAGCCAGGGTTCCTGTTACTGAACCGTCTAGTGATCGCTGGGTTAGTGAGAGGGGAAATCAGCCAGGGTTCCTGCTCCTGATCCATGGGTTAGAGAGAGAGAAGGGAAATCAGCCAGTGTTCCTGCTCCTGATCACTGTCCAGTGAACCCTGGGTTAGAGAGAGAGTGACAGAGTCCGGAAATCTTCCAGGGGGTTCCTGTTCCTGATCCCTGGGTTAGAGAGTGGCGAAATCAGCCAGAGATCCTGCTCCTGATCCCTGTCCAGTGATCCCTGGGTTAGAGAGGGAGAGAGACCGGAAATCATCCAGGGTGTTCCTGCTCCTGATCTTTCGGTTAGAGAGAGAGAGGAGGGGGTGGGGGCGAAATCAGCCAGTGTTCCTGATTCTGATCCCTGTCCAGTGATCCCTGGGTTAGAGAGAGAGAGGGGAAATCAGCCAGGATTCCTGCTCCTGATCACTGTCTAGTGATCCCTGGGTTAGAGAGAGAGTGAGAGCGTCCAGAAATCATCCAGGGGGTTCCTGTTCCTGATCCCTTGGTTAGAGAGAGGGGAAATCAGCCAGGGTTCCTGCACCTGATCCCTGTCTAGTGATCCTTGGGTTAGAGAGAAGCAAAATCAGCCAGGGTTCCTGCTCCTGATCCATGGGTTAGCGAGAGAGAGAGAGAGAGGGGGGGGCAAATCAGCCAGGGTTCCTGTTACTGAACCGTCTAGTGATGGCCGGGTTATTGAGAGGGGAAATCAGCCAGGGTTCCTGCTCCTGATCCATGGGTTAGAGAGAGAGAAGGGAAATCAGCCAGGATTCCTGCTCCTGTTGGCTGTCCAGTGAACCCTGGGTTAGAGAGAGAGTGAGAGAGTCCGGAAATCATCCAGGGGATTCCTGTTCCTGATCCCTCGGTTAGAGAGAGGTGAAATCAGCCATGGTTCCTGTTCCTGATCACTGTCCAGTGATCTCTGGGTTAGAGAGAGAGGGGAAATCAACCAGGGTTCCTGCTCCTGATCACTGTCCAGTGATCCCTGGGTTAGAGAGAGAGGGGAAATCAGCCAGGGTTCCTGCTCCTGATCCCTGTATAGTGATCCCTGGGTTAGAGAGGGAGAGAGACCGGAAATCATCCAGGGGTTTCCTGCTCCTGACCTTTGGCTTAGAGAGAGAGAGGAGTCGTCGGGGAGGAAATCAGCCAGGGTTGCTCCTCCTGATCAATGTCCAGTTTTTCCTGGGTTAGAGAGAGGGGAAATCAGCCAGGGTCCTGCTCCTGATCACTGTCTAGTGATCCCGGGGTTAGAGAGCGAGAGGGGCAAATCAGCCAGGGTTCCTGCTCCTGATCTCTGTCCAGTGATCCCTGGGTTAGAGAGAGAGGTGAAATCAGCCAGGGTTCCTGCTCCTGATCGCTGTCCAGTGATTCCAGGGTTAGAGAGAGAGAGAGAGCGGAAATCATCAGGGGGTTCCTGCTCCTGATCTTTGGGTTAGAGAGAGAGGAGGGGGTGGTGGGGAATTCAGCCAGGGTTCCTGCTCCTTATATCTGTCTAGTGATCCTTGGGTTAAATGGGGGGCAAATCAGCCAGGGTTCCTGTTACTGAACCGTCTAGTGATCGGAAGGTTAGTGAGAATGGAAATCAGCCAGGGTTCCTGCTCCTGATCCCTGGGTTAGAGAGAGGGGAAATCAGCCAGGGTTCCTGCTCCTGATCCCTGTCCAGTGATCCCTGGGTTAGAGAGAGAGGGGAAATCAGCCAGGGTGTCTGCTCCTGATCACTGTCCAGTGATCGCTGGGTTAGTGAGAGGGGAAATCAGCCAGGGTGTCTGCTCCTGATCACTGTCCAGTGATCCCTGGGTTAGAGAGAGAGAGGGGAAATCAGCCAGGGTTCCTGCTCCTGATCCCTGGGTTAGAGAGAGAGAGGGGAAATCAGCCAGGGTTCCTGCTCCTGATCACTGTCCAGTGATCCCTGGGTTAGTGAGAGGGGAAATCAGCCAGGGTTCCTGCTCCTGATCACTGTCCAGTGAACCCTGGGTTAGAGAGAGAGTGAGAGAGTCCGGAAATCTTCCAGGGGGTTCCTGTTCCTGATCCCTGGGTTAGAGAGTGGGGCAATCAGCCAGAGATCCTGCTCCTGATTCCTGTCCAGTGATCGCTGGGTTAGTGAGAGGGGAAAAATGCCAGGGTTCCTGCTCCTGATCCATGGGTTAGAGAGAGAGGGGAAATCAGCCAGGGTTCCTGCTCCTGATCTTTCGGTTAGAGAGAGAAAGGAGGGGGTGGGTGTGAAATCAGCCAGGGTTCCTGCTCCATGGGTTAGAGAGAGAGAGAGAGAGGGGGGGCAAGTCAGCCAGGGTTCCTGATACTGAACCGTCTAGTGATCGCTGGGTTATTGAGAGGGGAAATCAGCCAGGGTTCCTGCTCCTGATCCATGGGTTAGAGAGAGAGAAGGGAAATCAGCCAGGGTTCCTGCTCCTGATCCATGGGTTAGCGAGTGAGAGAGAGAGAGGGGGGCAAATCAGCCAGGGTTCCTGTTAGTGAACAGTCTAATGACCGCCGGATTATTGAGAGGGGAAATTCGGCAGGGTTCCTGCTCCTGATCGCTGTCCAGTGATCCCTGGGTTAGAGAGAGAGTGAGAGAGTCCGGAAATCATCCAGGGGGTTCCTGTTCCTGAACCCTGGGTTAGAGAGAGGGGAAATCATCCAGGGTTCCTGCTCCTGATCACTGTCCAGTGATCCCTGGGTTAGAGAGAGAGATGGGAAATCAGCCAGGGTTCCTGCTCCTGATCACTGTCCAGTGATCCCTGGGTTAGAGAGAGAGCGGAAATCAGCCAGTGTTCCTGCTTCTGATCCCTGTCCAGTGATCCCTGGGTTAGAGAGAGAGCGGAAATCAGCCAGTGCTTCTGCTCCTGATCCCTGTCCAGTGATCCCTGGGTTAGAGAGAGAGCGGAAATCAGCCAGTGTTCCTGCTCCTGATCCCTGTCCAGTGATCCCTGGGTTAGAGAGAGAGGGGAAATCAGCCAGGGTTCCTGATCCTGATCTATGGTTAGATAGAGAGACCGGAAATCATCCAGGGGGTTCCTGCTCCTGATCTTTGGGTTAGAGAGAGAGAGGAGGGGGTGGGGGTGAAATCAGCCAGGGTTCCTGCTCCTGATGTCTGTCGAGTGATCTCTGGGTTAGAGAGAGAGAGGGCAAATCAGCCAGGGTTCCTGCTCCTGATCACTGTCCAGTGATCCCTGGGTTAGAGAGAGAGAGTTGAAATCAGCCAGGGTTCCTGCTCCTGATCCCTGTCCAGTGATCCCTGGGCTAGAGAGAGAGAGTGAGAGGGGAAATCAGCCAGGGTTCCTGCTCCTGATCGCTGTCCAGTGATCCCTGGGTAAGAGAGAGAGTGAGAGAGTCCGGAAATCAACCAGGGGGTTCCTGTTTCTGATCCCTGGGATTGGGTGAGGGGAAATCAGCCAGTGTTCCTGCTCCTGATCCCTGTCCAGTGATCCCTGGGTTAGTGAGAGAGGGGAAATCAGCCAGGGATCCTGCTCCTAATCCCAGGGTTAGGGAAAGGGGAGATCAGCCAGGGTTCCAGCTCCTGATTCCCGGGTTAGGGAGGGATAGGGGAAATCAGCCAGCGCTCCTGCTCCTGATCACTGTCCAGTGATCCCTGGGTTAGAGAGAGAGGGGAAATCAGCCAGGGTTCCTGATCCTGATCTATGGTTAGAGAGAGAGACCAGAAATCATCCAGGGGGTTCCTGCTCCTGATCTTTGGGTTAGAGAGAGAGAGGAGGGGGTCGGGGGGAAATCAGCCAGGGTTCCTGCTCCTGATCGCTGTCCAGTGAACCCTGGGTTAGAGAAAGAGTGAGAGAGTCCGGAAATCATCCAGGGGGTTCCTGTTCCTGATCCCTGGTTTAGAGAGAGGGGAAATCAGCCAGGGTTCCCGCACCTGATCACTGTCCAGAGATCCCTGGTTTAGAGAGAAGCGAAATCAGCCAAGGTTCCTGCTCTCGATCAATGTCTTGTGATCCCTGGGTTAGAGAGAGGGGAAATCAGCCAGGGTTCCTGCTCCTGATCCATGGGACAGAGAGAGAGAGCGAAAATCAGCCAGGGTTCCTGCTCCTGATCACTGTCCAGTGATCCCTGGGTTAGAGAGAGAGGAAATCAGCCAGGATGTCTGCACCTGATCCATGGGTTAGTGAGAGAGAGAGAGAGAGAGAGAGAGAGAGGGGGGCAAATCAGCCAGGGTTCCTGTTACTGAACCGTCTAATGATCGCTGGGTTAGTGAGAGGGGAAATCAGCCAGGGTTCCTGCTCCTGATCCATGGGTTAGCGAGAGAGAAAGAGCGGAAATCAGCCAGGGTTCCTGCTCCTGATCCATGGGTTAGAGAGAGAGTGAAAGAGTCCAGAAATCATCCAGGGGTTTCCAATACCTGATCCCTGGGTTAGATAGAGCGGAAATGAGTCAGGGTTCCCTCTCCTGATCGCTGTCCAGTGATGACTGGGTTAGTGAGAGGGGAAATCAGCCAGGGTTCCTGCTCCTGATCGCTGTCCAGTGATCCCTGGGTTAGAGAGAGAGGGGAAATCAGCCAGAGTTCCTGCTCCTGATCACTGTCCAGTGATCCCTGGCTTAGAGAGGGAGAGAGACTGGAAATCATCCAGGGTGTTCCTGCTCCTGATCTTTGGGTTAGAGAGAGAGAGGAGGGGGTGGGGGGGAATTCAGCCAGGGTTCCTGCTCCTGATCACTGTCCAGTGATCCCTGGTTTAAAGAGAGAGAGAGTGAGAGAGGGGAAATCAGCCTGGGTTCCTGCTCCTGATCCATGGGTTAGAGACAGAGAGGGAAAATCAGCCAGGGTTTCCTCTCCTGATCGCTGTCCAGTGATCCCTGGGTTAGAGAGAGAGGGGAAATCAGCCAGGGTTCCTGCTCCTGATCATTGTCCAGTGATTCCAAGGTTAGAGAGAGGGGAAATCAGCCAGGGTCCTGATCCAGATCGCTGTCCAGTGATCCCTGGGTTAGAGAGAGAGTGAGAGAGTCCAGAAATCATCCAGGGGGTTCCTATAAATGATCCCTGGTTTAGAGAGAGGGGAAATCAGCCAGGTTCCTGCTCCTGATCACTGTCCAGTGATCCCTGGGTTAGGGAGAGAGGGGAAATCAGCCAGGGTTCCTGCTCCTGATAACTGTCCAGTGATACCTGGGTTAGAGAGAGAGGGGAAATCAGCCAGGGATCCTGCTCCTGATCACTGTCTAGTGATCCCTGGGTTAGAGAGAGAGGGGAAATCAGCCAGGGATCCTGCTCCTGATCACTGTCTAGTGATCCCTGGGTTAGAGAGAGAGGGGAAATCAGCCAAGGTTCCTGCTCCTGATTACTGTCCAGTGATCCCTGGATTAGAGAGAGGGGAATTCAGCCAGGGATCCTGCTCCTGATCACTGACTAGTGATCCTTGTGTTAGAGAGTGGGGAAATAAGCCAGTGTTCCTGCTCATGATCACTGTCCAGTGATCCTTGGGTTAGAGAGAGGGAAATCAGCCCGGGTTCCTGCTCCTGATCCATGGGTTAGCGAGAGAGAGAGAGAGAGAGAGAGAGACGGGGGCAAATCAGCCAGGGTTCCTGTTACTGAACCGTCTAATGATCGCTGGGTTATTGACAGGGGAAAACAGCCAGGGTTCCTACTCCTGATCCATGGGTTAGAGAGAGAGAGGGGAAATCAGCCAGGGTTCCTGCTCCTGATCACTGTCCAGTGATCCCTGGGTTAGAGAGAGAGGGGAAATCAGCCAGGGTTCCTGCTCCTGATCACTGTCCAGTGATCACTGGGTTAGAGAGAGAGAGAGAGGGGAAATCAGCCAGGGTTCCTGCTCCTGATCACTGTCCAGTGACCCCGGGGTTAGATAGGGAGAGAGACTGGAAATCATCCAGGGGGTTCCTGCTCCTTATCTTTGGGTTAGAGAGAGAGAGGAGGGTGTGGGGGAGAAATCAGCCAGGGTTCCTCCTCCTGATCACTGTCCAGTGATTCCTGAGTTAGAGAGAGGGGAAATCAGCCAGGGTTCCTACTCCTGATCCATGGGTTAGAGAGAGAATGAGGGGAAATCAGCCAGGGTTCCCTCTCCTGATCGCTGTCCAGTGATCCCTGGGTTAGAGAGAGAGGGGAAATCAGCCAGGGTTCCTGCTCCTGATCACTGTCCAGTGATCCCTTTGTTAGAGAGAGAGAGAGACTGGAAATCATCCAGGCTGTTCCTGCTCCTGATCTTTGTTTTAAAGAGAGAGAGGATTGGGTGGGGGGGAAATCAGCCAGGGTTGCTCCTCCTGATCACTGTCCAGTGATTCCTGGGTTAGGGAGAGGGGAAATCAGCCAGGGTTCCTGCTCCTGATCACTGTCCAGTGATCACTGGGTTAGAGAGAGAGAGAGAGGGGAAATCAGCCAGGATGTCTGCTCCTGATCTCTGTCCAGTGATCCCTGGGTTAGAGAGAGGGGAAATCAGCAAGGGTTCCTGCTCCTGATCAATGGGTTAGAGAGAGAGGGGAAATCAGCCAGGGTTCCTGCTCCTGATCACTGTCCAGTGATCCCTGGGTTAGAGAGAGGGGAAATCAGCAAGGGTTCCTGCTCCTGATCAATGGGTTAGAGAGAGAGGGGAAATCAGCCAGGGTTCCTGCTCCTGATCGCTGTCCAGTGATCCCTGGGTTAGAGAGAGGGGAAATCAGCAAGGGTTATTGCTCCTGATCAATGGGTTAGAGAGAGAGGGGAAATCAGCCAGGGTTCCTGCTCCTGATCGCTGTCCAGAGATACATGGGTTAGAGAGAGAGTGAGAGAGGGGGGCAAATCAGCCAGGGTTCCTGTTACTGAACCGTCTAGTGATCGCTGGGTTAGTGAGAGGGGAAATCAGCCAGGGTTCCTGCTCCTGATCGCTGTCCAGTGAACCCTGGGTTAGAGAGAGAGTGAGAGAGTCCGGAAATCATCCAGGTGGTTCCTGTTCCTGATCACTTGTTTAGAGAGAGGGGAAATCAGCCAGGGTTCCTGCTCCTAATCCCAGGGTTAGAGAGAGAGAGGGCAAGTCAGCCAATGTTCCTGCTCCTGATCCCTGTCCAGTGATCCCTGGGTTAGAGAGAGAGGGGAAATCAGCCAGGGTTCCTGCTCCTGATCCCTGTCCAGTGATCGCTGGGTTAGAGAGAGGGGAATTCATCCAGGGATCCTGCTCCTGATCACTGTCTAGTGATCCTTGTGTTAGAGAGTGGGGAAATCAGCCAGGGTTCCTGCTCCTGATTACTGTCCAGTGATCCCTGGGTTAGAGAGAGGGAAATCAGCCCGGGTTCCTGCTCCTGATCCATGGGTTAGCGAGAGAGAGAGAGAGAGAGACGGGGGCAAATCAGCCAGGGTTCCTGTTACTGAACCGTCTAATGATCGCTGGGTTATTGACAGGGGAAAACAGCCAGGGTTCCTACTCCTGATCCATGGGTTAGAGAGAGAGAGGGGAAATCAGCCAGGGTTCCTGCTCCTGATCACTGTCCAGTGATCCCTGGGTTAGAGAGAGAGGGGAAATCAGCCAGGGTTCCTGCTCCTGATCACTGTCCAGTGATCACTGGGTTAGAGAGAGAGAGAGAGGGGAAATCAGCCAGGGTTCCTGCTCCTGATCACTGTCCAGTGACCCCGGGGTTAGATAGGGAGAGAGACTGGAAATCATCCAGGGGGTTCCTGCTCCTTATCTTTGGGTTAGAGAGAGAGAGGAGGGTGTGGGGGAGAAATCAGCCAGGGTTCCTCCTCCTGATCACTGTCCAGTGATTCCTGAGTTAGAGAGAGGGGAAATCAGCCAGGGTTCCTACTCCTGATCCATGGGTTAGAGAGAGAATGAGGGGAAATCAGCCAGGGTTCCCTCTCCTGATCGCTGTCCAGTGATCCCTGGGTTAGAGAGAGAGGGGAAATCAGCCAGGGTTCCTGCTCCTGATCACTGTCCAGTGATCCCTTTGTTAGAGAGAGAGAGAGACTGGAAATCATCCAGGCTGTTCCTGCTCCTGATCTTTGTTTTAAAGAGAGAGAGGATTGGGTGGGGGGGAAATCAGCCAGGGTTGCTCCTCCTGATCCCTGTCCAGTGATCCCGGGGTTAGATAGAGAGAGAGACTGGAAATCATCCAGGGGGTTCCTGCTCCTGATCTTTGGGTTAAAGATAGGGAGGATGGTGTGGGGGAGAAATCAGCCAGGGTTCCTCCTCCTGATCACTGTCCAGTGATTCCTGGGTTAGAGAGAGGGGAAATCAGCCAGGGTTCCTGCTCCTGATCTCTGTACAGTGATCCCTGGGTTAGAGAGGGAGAGAGACTGGAAATCATCCAGGGTTCCTGCTCCTGATCCATGGGTTAGAGAGAGAGAAGGGAAATCAGCCAGTTTCCTGCTCCTGATCACTGTCCAGTGAACCCTGGGTCAGAGTGAGAGTGAGAGAGTCCGGAAATCATCCAGGGGATTCCTGTTCCTGATCCCTGGGTTAGAGAGAGCGGAAAACAGCCAGGGTTCCTGCTCCTGATCCCTGTCCAGTGATCCCTGGCTTAGAGAGAGAGGGGAAATCAGCCAGGGTTCCTGCTCCTGATCGCTGTCCAGTGTTCCCTGGATAAGAGAGAGAGTGGAAATCAGCCAGGGTGTCTGCTCCTGATCACTGTCCAGTGATCCCTGGGTTAGAGAGAGAGGGGAAATCAGCCAGGGTGTCTGCTCCTGATCACTGTCCAGTGATCCCTGGGTTAGAGAGAGAGGGGAAATCAGCCAGGGATCCAGCTCCTGATCCATGGGTTAGCGAGAGAGAGAGAGAGAGACGGGGGCAAATCAGCCAGGGTTCCTGTTACTGAACTGTCTAATGATCGCCGGGTTATTGAGAGGGGAAATCAGCCAGGATTCCTGCTCCTTATCCCAGGGTTAAAGAGAGAGAGGGGAAATCAGCCAGGGTTCCTGCTCCTGATCACTGTCCAGTGATCCCTGGGTTAGAGATAGAGTGAGAGAGTCCAGAAATCATCCAGGGGTTTCCTATACCTGATCCCTTGGTTAGAGAGAGGGGAAATCAGCCAGGGTTCCTGCTCCTGATCCCTGTCCAGTGATCGCTGGGTTAGAGAGTGAGGGGAAATCAGCCAGGGTTCCTGCTCCTGATCACTGTCTAGTGATCCCTGGGTTAGTGAGAGGGGAAATAAGCCAGTGTTCCTGCTCCTGATCACTGTCTAGTGATCCTTGGGTTAGAGAGAGGGAAATCAGCCAGGGTTCCAGCTCCTGATCCATGGGTTAGCGAGAGAGAGAGAGAGAGAGAGGGGGGCAAATCAGCCAGGGTTCCTGTTACTGAACCGTCTAATGATCGCTGGGTTATTGAGAGGGGAAATCAGCGAGGGTTCCTGCTCCTGATCCATGGGTTAGAGAGAGAGAGGGGAAATCAGCCAGGGTTCCTGCTCCTGATCACTGTCCAGTGATCCCTGGGTTAGAGAGTGAGGGGAAATCAGCCAGGGTTCCTGCTCCTGATCACTGTCCAGTGACCCCGGGGTTAGACAGTGAGGGGAAATCAGCCAGGGTTCCTGCTCCTGATCACTGTCCAGTGACCCCGGGGTTAGATAGGGAGAGAGACTGGAAATCATCCAGGGGGTTCCTGATCCTTATCTTTGGGTTAGAGAGAGAGAGGAGGGTGTGGGGGAGAAATCAGCCAGGGTTCCTCCTCCTGATCACTGTCCAGTGATTCCTGGGTTAGAGAGAGGGGAAATCAGCCAGGGTTCCTGCTCCTGATCACTGTCCAGTGATCCCTGGGTTAGAGAGAGGGGAAATCAGCCAGGGTTCCCTCTCCTGATCGCTGTCCAGTGATCCCTGGGTTAGAGAGAGAGGGGAAATCAGCCAGGGTTCCTGCTCCTGATCACTGGGTTAGAGAGAGAGAAGGGAAATCAGCCAGGGTTCCTGCTCCTGATCGCTGTCCAGTGATCCCTGGGATAGAGAGAGGGGAATTCAGCCAGGGATCCTGCACCTGATCCATGGGTTAGCGAGATTGAGAGAGAGAGACGGGGGCAAATCAGCCTGGGTTCCTGCTCCTGATCCATGGGTTAGAGAGAGGGGAAATCAGCCAGGGTTCCTGCTCCTGATCACTGTCCAGTGATCCCTGGGTTAGAGAGAGAGTGAGAGAGTCCGGAAATCATCCAGGGGATTCCTGTTCCTGATCCCTGGGTTAGAGAGAGGGAACATCAGCCAGGGTTCCTGCTCCTGATCACTGTCCAGTGATCTCTGGGTTAGAGAGAGGGAAATCAGCCAGGGTTCCTGCCTCTGATCACTGTCCAGTGATCCCTGGGTTAGAGAGGGAGAGAGACTGGAAATCATCCAGGGTGTTCCTGTTCCTGATCTTTGGGTTACAGAGTGAGAGGAGGGGGTGGGGGGGGAAATCAGCCAGGGTTCCTGCTCCTGATCACTGTCTAGATATCCTTGGGTTAGAGAGAGGGGAAATCAGCCAGGGTTCCAGCTCCTGATCACTGTCCAGTGATCCCTGGGTTAGAGAGATAGAGGGGAAATCAGCCAGGGTTCCTGCTCCTGATCACTGTCCAGTGATCCCTGGGATAGAGAGAGAGGGCAAATCAGCCAGGGTTCCTGCTCCTGATCACTGTCTAGTGATCCCTGGGTTAGAGAGAGAGGGCAAATAAGCCAGGGCTCCTGCTCCTGATCCCTGTCCAGTGATCGCTGGGTTAGTGAGAGGGGAAATCAGCCAGGGTTCCTGCTCCTGCTCCATGGGTTAGCGAGAGAGAGAGAGAGAGACGGGGGCAAATCAGCCAGGGTTCCTGTTAGTGAACCGTCTAGTGATCGCCGGGTTATTGAGAGGGGAAATCAGCCAGGGTTCCTGCTCCTGATCCATGGGTTAGAGAGAGGGGAAATCAGCCAGGGTTCCTGCTCCTGATCCCTGTCCAGTGAACCCTGGGTTAGAGAGAGAGTGAGAGAGTCCGGAAATCATCCAGGGGATTCCTGTTCCTGATCCCTGGGTTAGAGAGAGGGAACATCAGCCAGGGTTCCTGCTCATGATCCATGGGTTAGAGAGAGAGAGAGGGGAAATCAGCCAGGGTTCCTGCTCCTGATCCATGGGTTAGAGAGAGAGAAGGGAAATCAGCCAGGATTCCTGTTACTGATCACTGTCCAGTGATCCCTGGGTTAGAGAGTGAGAGAGGGGAAAGCAGCCAGGGTTCCGGCTCCTGATCACTGTCCAGTGATCCCTGTGTTAGAGAGAGGGGAAATCAGCCAGGGATCCCGCTCCTGATCACTGTCCAGTGATCCCTGGGTTAGAGAGGGAGAGAGACTGGAAATCATCCAGGGGGTTGCTGCTCCTGATCTTTGGGTTAGAGAGAGAGAGGAGGGGGTGGGGGTAAAATCAGCCAGGGTTCCTGATCCTGATCCATGGGTTACAGAGAGAGAGGGGTAATCAGCCAGGGTTCCTGCTCCTGATCGCTGTCCAGTGACCCCTGGGTTAGAGAGAGAGTGAGAGAGTCCGGAAATCTTCCAGGGGGTTCCTGTACCTGATCCCTGGGGTAGAGAGAGGGGAAATCAACCAGGGTTCCTGCTCCTGAAGCATGGGTTACAGAGAGAGAGGGGAAATCAGCCAGGGTTCCTGCTCCTGATCACTGTCTAGTGATCCTTGGGTTAGAGAGAGGCGAAATCAGCCAGGGTTCCTTATCCTGATCATTGTCCAGTGATCCCTGGGTTAGAGAGAGAGAGGGCAAATCAGCCAGGGTTCCTTCTCCTGATCATTGTCCAGTGATCCCTGGGTTAGAGAGAGAGGGCAAATAAGCCAGGGCTCCTGCTCCTGATCCCTGTCCAGTGATCGCTGGGTTAGTGAGAGGAGAAATCAGCCAGGGTTCCTGCTCCTGCTCCATGGGTTAGCGATAGAGAGAGAGAGAGGGGGGGGCAAATCAGCCAGGGTTCCTGTTACTGAACCGTCTAATGATCGCTGGTTATTGAGAGGGGAAATCAGCCAGGGTTCCTGCACCTGATCCATGGGTTAGAGAGAGAGAAGGGAAATCAGCCAGGGTTCCTGCACCTGATCCATGGGTTAGAGAGAGAGAGGGGAAAACTGCCAGGGTTCCTGCTCCTGATCGCTGTCCAGTGAACCCTGGGTCAGAGAGAGAGCGAGAGAGTCCGGAAATCATCCAGGGGATTCCTGTTCCTGATCCCTGGGTTAGAGAGAGGGGAAATCAAACAGGGTTCCTGCTCCTGATCACTGTCCAGTGATCGCTGGGTTAGTGAGAGGGGAAATCAGCAAGGGTTCCTGCTCCTGATCCATGGGTTAGAGAGAGATAGGGGAAATCAAACAGGGTTCCCGCTCCTGATCACTGTCCAGTGATCCCTGGGTTAGAGAGGGAGAGAGACTGGAAATCATCCAGGGGATTCCTGTTCCTGATCCCTGGGTTAGAGAGAGGTAACATCAGCCAGGGTTGCTGCTCCTGGTCCCTGTCCAGTGATCCCTGGGTTAGAGAGAGAGATGGGAAATCAGCCAGAGTTCCTGCTCCTGATCACTGTCCTGTGATCCCTGGGTTAGAGAGAGAGAGGGGAAATCAGCCAGGGTTCCTGCTCCTGATCCCTGGGTTAGCGAGAGAGAGAGAGAGAGAGAGAGAGGGAAAAATCAGCCAGGGTTCCTGTTACTGAACCGTCTAATGATAGCTGGTTTAGTGAGAGGGGAAATCAGCCAGGGTTCCTGCTCCTGATCCATGGGTTAGAGAGAGAGAGGGGACATCAGCCAGGGTTCCTGCTCCTGATCACTGTCCAGTGATCCCTGGATTAGAGAGAGAGGGGAAATCAGCCAGGGTTCCTGCTCCTGATCCATGGGTTAGCGAGAGAGAGAGAGAGAGAGAGAGAGAGAAGGGGGGGCAAATCAGCCAGGGTTCCTGTTACTGAAGCGTCTAATGATCGCCGGATTATTGCGAGGGGAAATCAGCCAGGGTTCCTGCTCCTGATCCATGGGTTAGAGAGAGAGAAGGGAAATCAGCAAGATTTCCTGCTCCTGATCGCTGTGCAGTGAACCTGGGTTATAGAGAGAATGAGACATTCCGGAAATCATCCAGGCGGTTCCTGTTCCTGATCCCTGGGTTATTGAGAGGGGAAATCAGCCAGGGTTCCAGCTCCTGATCCATGGGTTAGAGAGAGAGAGGGGACATCAGCCAGGGTTCCTGCTCCTGATCAGTGTCCAGTGATCCTTGGATTAGAGAGAGGGGAAATCAGCCAGGGTTCCTGCTCCTGATCCATGGGTGAGCGAGAGAGAGAGAGAGAGAGCGGGGCAAATCAGCCAGGGTTCCTGTTACTGAACCGTCCAGTGATCGCTGGGTTATTGAGAGGGGAAATCAGCCAGGGTTCCTGCTCCTGATCCATGGGTTAGAGAGAGAGAAGGGAAATCAGCCAGGGTTCCTGCTTCGGATCTCTGGGTTAGAGAGAGATGGGAAATCAGCCAGGGTTCCTGCTCCTGATCACTGTCCAGTGATCCCTGGGTTAGAGAGAGAGGGGAAATCAGCCAGGGTTCCTGCTCCTGATCACTGTCCAGTGGTCGCTGGGTTAGAGAGAGGGGAAATCAGCAAGGGATCCCGCTCCTGATCACTGTCCAGTGATCCCTGGGTTAGAGAGGGAGAGAGACTGGAAATCATCCAGGGTGTTCCTGCTCCTGATCTTTGGGTTAGAGAGTGAGAGGAGGGGGTGGGGGGGAAATCAGCCAGGGTTCCTGCTCCTGATCGCTGTCTAGTGATCCTGGGGTTAGAGAGAGGGGAAATCAGCCAGGGTGTCTGAACCTGATCCATGGGTTAGAGAGAGAGAGAGAGAGAGAGAGAGAGGGGGGGCAAGTCAGCCAGGGTTCCTGTTACTGAACCGTCTAGTGATCGCTGGTTAAGTGAGAGGGGAAATCAGCCAGGGTTCCTGCTCCTGATCCATGGGTTAGAGAGAGAGAGGGGAAATCAGCCAGGGTTCCTGTTACTGAACCGTCTAGTGATCGCTGGTTAAGTGAGAGGGGAAATCAGCCAGGGTTCCTGCTCCTGATCACTGTCTAGTGATCCCTGGGTTAGAGAGAGAGATGGGAAATCAGCCAGGGTTCCTGCTCCTGATCACTGTCTAGTGATCCCTGGGTTAGAGAGAGAGATGGGAAATCAGCCAGGGTTCCTGCTCCTGATCCCTGGGTTAGCGAGAGAGAGGGGAAATCAGCCAGGGTTCCTGTTACTGAACCGTCTAGTGATCGCTGGTTAAGTGAGAGGGGAAATCAGCCAGGGTTCCTGCTCCTGATCCATGGGTTAGAGAGAGAGAGGCGAAATCAGCCAGGGTTCCTGTTACTGAACCGTCTAGTGATCGCTGGGTTACTGAGAGGGGAAATTCGGCAGGGTTCCTGCTCCTGATCCCTGGGTTAGAGAGAGAGGGGAAATCAGCCAGGGTTCCTGCTCCTGATCTATGGTTAGAGAGAGAGACCGGAAATCATCCAGGGGGTTCCTGTTTCTGATCCCTGGGATAGAGTGAGGGGAAATCAGCCAGTGTTCCTGCTCCTGATCCCTGTCCAGTGATCCCTGGGTTAGAGAGAGGGGAAATCAGCCAGGGATCCTGCTCCTAATCCCAGGGTTAGGGAGAGGGCAGATCAGCAAGGGTTCCAGCTCCTGATTCCCGGGTTAGGGAGAGATAGGGGAAATCAGCCAGCGCTCCTGCTCCTGATCACTGTCCAGTGATCCCTGGGTTAGAGAGAGGGGGGAAATCAGCCAGGGTTCCTGATCCTGATCTATGGTTAGAGAGAGAGACCGGAAATCATCCAGGGGGTTCCTGCTCCTGATCTTTGGGTTAGAGAGAGAGAGGAGGGGGTGGGGGGGAAATCAGCCAGGGTTGCTCCTCCTGATCACTGTCCAGTGATTCCAGGGTTAGAGAGAGGGGAAATCAGCCAGGGTGTCTGCTCCTGATCCCTGTCTAGTGATCCCTGGGTTAGGGAGAGAGTCCAGAAATCATCCAGGGGTTTCCTATACCTGATTCCTGTTTTAGAGAGAGGGGACATCACCCAGGGTTCCTGCTCCTGATCCCTGTCCAGTGATCCCTGGATTAGAGAGAGAGGGGAAATCAGCCAGGGTGTCTGCTCCTGATCGGTGTCCAGTGATCCTTGGGTTAGAGAGAGGGGAAATCAGCCAGGGTTCCTGCTCCTGATCGCTGTCCAGTGATCCCTGTGTTAGAGAGAGATTGAGAGAGTCCAGAATTCATCCAGGGGGTTCCTATACCTGATCCCTGGGTTAGAGAGAGGGGATATCAGACAGGGTTCCCTATCCTGATCCCTGTCCTGTGAACGCTGGGTTAGAGAGAGAGGGGAAATCAGCCAGGGTTCCTGCTTCTGATCGCTGTCCAGTGAACCCTGGGTCAGAGAGAGAGTGAGAGAGGCTGGAAATCATCCAGGGGATTCCTGTTCCTGATCCCTGGGTTAGAGAGAGGGGAAATCAGCCAGGATTCCTGCTCCTGATCCCTGTCCAGCGATCGCTGGGTTAGTGAGAGGGGAAATCAGCCAGGGTTCCTGCTCCTGATCCATTGGTTAGCGAGAGAGAGAGAGAGATGGGGGCAAATCAGCCACGGTTCCTGTTACTGATCCATCTAGTGATCGCCGGGTATTTGAGAGGGGAAATCAGCCAGGGTTCCTGCTCCTGATCCCTGTCCAGTGATCCCTGGGTCAGAGAGAGAGTGAGAGAGTCCGGAAATCATCCAGAGGATTCCTGTTCCTGATCCCTGGGTTTGAGAGAGCGGAAATCAGCCAGAGTTCGTGCTCCTGATCCCTGTCCAGTGATCGCTGGGTTAGTGAGAGGGGAAATCAGCCAGGGATCCTGCTCCTGATCCATGGGTTAGAGAGAGAGAGGGGAAATCAGCCAGGGTTCCCTCTCCTGATCGCTGTCCAGTGATGCCTGGGCTAGAGAGAGAGGGGAAATCAGCCAGGGTTCCTGCTCCTGATCACTGTCTAGCGATCCTTGGGTTAGAGAGAGGGGAAATCAGCCAGGGTTCCTGTTACAGAACCGTCTAGTGATCGCTGGGTTAGTGAGAGGGGAAATCAGCCAGGGTTCCTGTTACAGAACCGTCTAGTGATCGCTGGGTTAGTGAGAGGGGAAATCAGCCAGGGTTCCTGCTCCTGTTCCATGGGTTAGAGAGAGAGAGGGGAAATCAGCCAGGGTTCCTGCTCCTGATCACTGTCTAGTGATCCTTGGGTTAGAGAGAGGCGAAATCAGCCAGTGTTCGTGCTCCAGATCACTGTCTAGCGATCCTTGGGTTAGAGAGAGGGCAAAGCAGCCAGGGTTCCTGCTCCTGATCCCTGTCCAGTGGTCGCTGGGTTAGTGAGAGGGGAAATCAGCCAGGGTTCCTGCTCCTGATCCATGGGTTAGAGAGCGGGAGGGGAAATCAGCCAGGGTACCAGCTCCTGATCGCTGTCCAGTGATCACTGGGTTAGAGAGAGGGGAAATCAGCCAGGGTTCCTGCTCCTGATCCATGGGTTATCGAAAGAGAGAGAGAGAGAGAGAGGGGAGCAAATCAGCCAGGGTTCCTGTTACTGAACCGTCTAGCGATCGCTGGGTTAGTGAGAGGGGAAATCAGCCAGGGTTCCTGCTCCTGATCCATGGGTTAGAGAGAGAGAGGGGAAATCAGCCAGGGTTCCTGCTCCTGATCCCTGTCCAGTGATCCCTGGGTTAGAGAGAGATTGAGAGAGTCCGGAAATCATCCAGGCGGTTCCTGTTCCTGATCACTTGTTTAGAGAGAGGGGAAATCAGCCAGGGTTCCTGCTCCTGATCACTGTCCAGTGATCCCTGGGTTAGAGAGAGAGAAGGGAAATCAGCCAGGGTTCCTGCTCCTGATCCCTGTCCAGTGATCCCTGGTTTAGAGAGAGAGAGGGGAAATCAGCCAGGGTTCCTGCTCCTGATCACTGTCCAGTGATCCCTGGGTTAGAGAGAGAGAGGGGAAATCAGCCAGGGTTCCTGCTCCTCATCACTGTCCAGTGATCCCTGGGTTAGAGAGAGAGTGGGCAAGTCAGCCAGGGTTCCCGCTCCTGATCCCCGTCCAGTGATCCCTGGTTTAGAGAGAGAGAGGGGAAATCAGCCAGGGTTCCCTCTCCTGATCCCTGTCCAGTGATCCCTGGGTTAGAGAGAGAGAGAGACTGGAAATCAACCAGGGGGTTCCTGCTCCTGATCACTGTCTAGCGATCCTTGGGTTAGAGAGAAGGGAAATCAGCCAGGGTTCCTGCTCCTAATCCCAGGGTTAGAGAGAGAGAGGGGAAATCAGCCAGGGTTCCTGCTCCTGATCACTGTCCAGTGATCCCTGGGTTAGAGAGAGAGAGGGGAAATCAGCCAGGGTTCCTGCTCCTGATCCCAGGGTTAGAGAGAGAGAAGGGAAATCAGCGAGGATTCCTGCTCCTAATCCCAGGGTTAGAGAGAGAGACTGGAAATCATCCAGGGGGTTCCTGCTCCTGATATTTGGGTTAAAGAGAGAGAGGAGTGGATGGGGGTGAAATCAGCCAGGGTTCCTGCTCCTGATCACTGTCTAGTGATCCCTGGGTTAGAGAGAAAGGGGAAATCAGCCAGGGTTCCTGCTCCTGATCACTGTCTAGCGATCCTTGGGTTAGAGAGAGGGGAAATCAGCCAGGGTGTCCATACCTGACACATGGGTTAGCGAGAGAGAGGGAGAGAGAGAGAGAGAGGGGGGGCAAATCAGCCAGGGTTCCTGTTACTGAACCGTCTAGTGATCCCTGGGTTAGAGAGAGAGGTGAAATCAGCCAGGATGTCTGCTCCTGATCTCTGTCCAGTGATCCCTGGGTTAGAGAGAGGGGAAATCAGCAAGGGTTCCTGCTCCTGATCAATGGGTTAGAGAGAGAGGGGAAATCAGCCAGGGTTCCTGCTCCTGATCACTGTCCAGTGATCCCTGGGTTAGAGAGAGGGGAAATCAGCAAGGGTTCCTGCTCCTGATCAATGGGTTAGAGAGAGAGGGGAAATCAGCCAGGGTTCCTGCTCCTGATCGCTGTCCAGTGATCCCTGGGTTAGAGAGAGGGGAAATCAGCAAGGGTTCCTGCTCCTGATCAATGGGTTAGAGAGAGAGGGGAAATCAGCCAGGGTTCCTGCTCCTGATCGCTGTCCAGAGATACATGGGTTAGAGAGAGAGTGAGAGAGGGGGGCAAATCAGCCAGGGTTCCTGTTACTGAACCGTCTAGTGATCGCTGGGTTAGTGAGACGGGAAATCATCCAGGGTTCCTGCTCCTGATCAATGGGTTAGAGAGAGGGGAAATCAGCCAGGGTTCCTGCTCCTGATCGCTGTCCAGTGAACCCTGGGTTAGAGAGAGAGTGAGAGAGTCCGGAAATCATCCAGGTGGTTCCTGTTCCTGATCACTTGTTTAGAGAGAGGGGAAATCAGCCAGGGTTCCTGCTCCTAATCCCAGGGTTAGAGAGAGAGAGGGCAAGTCAGCCAATGTTCCTGCTCCTGATCCCTGTCCAGTGATCCCTGGGTTAGAGAGAGAGGGGAAATCAGCCAGGGTTCCTGCTCCTGATCCCTGTCCAGTGATCGCTGGGTTAGAGAGAGAGAGGGGAAATCAGCCAGGGTTCCTGCTCCTCATCACTGTCCAGTGATCCCTGGGTTAGAGAGAGAGAGAGAGACAGGAAATCATCCAGGGTGTTCCTGCTCCTGATCTTTGGGTTAGAGAGAGGAGGGGGTGGGGGGGAAATCAGCCTGGGTTCCTGCTCCTGATCACTGTCCAGTGATCCCTTGGTTAGAGAGAGGGGAAATCAGCCAGGGTTCCTGCTCCTGATCCCTGTCCAGTGATCCCTGGATTAGAGAGAGAGGGGAAATCAGCCAGGGTGTCTGCTCCTGATCACTGTCCAGTGATCCCTTGGTTAGAGAGAGGGGAATTCATCCAGGGATCCTGCTCCTGATCACTGTCTAGTGATCCTTGGGTTAGAGAGAGGGAAATCAGCCAGGGTTCCTGCTCCTGATCCATGGGTTAGCGAGAGAGAGAGAGAGAGACGGGGGCAAATCAGCCAGGGTTTCTGTTACTGAACTGTCTAATGATCGCTGGGTTATTGAGAGGGGAAATCAGCCAGGGTTCCGGCTCCTGATCCATGGGTTAGAGAGAGAAAGGGGAAATCAGCCAGGGATCCTGCTTCGGATCTCTGGGTTAGAGAGAGATGGGAAATCAGCCAGGGTTCCTGCTCCTGATCACTGTCCAGTGATCCCTGGGTTAGAGAGAGGGGAAATCAGCCAGGGTTCCTGCTCCTGATCACTGTCCAGTGATCCCTGGGTTAGAGAGAGAGTGAGAGATTCCAGAAATCATCCAGTGGATTCCTGTACCTGATCCCTGGGTTAGAGAGAGGGGAAATCAGCCAGGGTTCCTGCTCCTGATCCCTGTCTAGTGATCCCTGGGATAGAGAGAGGGGAAATCAGCCAGCGTGTCTGCTCCTGATCCATGGGTTAGCGAGAAAGAGAGAGAGAGAGGGGGCAAATCAGCCAGGGTTCCTGTTAATGAACCGTCTTATGATCGCTGGGTTATTGAGAGGGGAAATCAGCCAGGGTTCCTGCTACTGATCCATGGGTTAGAGAGAGGGGAAATCAGCCAGGGTTCCTACTCCTGATCGCTGTCCAGTGATCCCTGGGTTAGAGAGAGAGTGAAAGAGTCCAGAAATCATCCAGGGGTTTCCAATACCTGATCCCTGGGTTAGATAGAGCGGAAATGAGTCAGGGTTCCCTCTCCTGATCGCTGTCCAGTGATGACTGGGTTAGTGAGAGGGGAAATCAGCCAGGGTTCCTGCTCCTGATCGCTGTCCAGTGATCCCTGGGTTAGAGAGAGAGGGGAAATCAGCCAGAGTTCCTGCTCCTGATCACTGTCCAGTGATCCCTGGCTTAGAGAGGGAGAGAGACTGGAAATCATCCAGGGTGTTCCTGCTCCTGATCTTTGGGTTAGAGAGAGAGAGGAGGGGGTGGGGGGGAAATCAGCCAGGGTTCCTGCTCCTGATCACTGTCCAGTGATCCCTGGTTTAAAGAGAGAGAGAGTGAGAGAGGGGAAATCAGCCTGGGTTCCTGCTCCTGATCCATGGGTTAGAGACAGAGAGGGAAAATCAGCCAGGGTTTCCTCTCCTGATCGCTGTCCAGTGATCCCTGGGTTAGAGAGAGAGGGGAAATCAGCCAGGGTTCCTGCTCCTGATCATTGTCCAGTGATTCCAAGGTTAGAGAGAGGGGAAATCAGCCAGGGTCCTGATCCAGATCGCTGTCCAGTGATCCCTGGGTTAGAGAGAGAGTGAGAGAGTCCAGAAATCATCCAGGGGGTTCCTATAAATGATCCCTGGTTTAGAGAGAGGGGAAATCAGCCAGGTTCCTGCTCCTGATCACTGTCCAGTGATCCCTGGGTTAGGGAGAGAGGGGAAATCAGCCAGGGTTCCTGCTCCTGATAACTGTCCAGTGATACCTGGGTTAGAGAGAGAGGGGAAATCAGCCAGGGATCCTGCTCCTGATCACTGTCTAGTGATCCCTGGGTTAGAGAGAGAGGGGAAATCAGCCAGGGATCCTGCTCCTGATCACTGTCTAGTGATCCCTGGGTTAGAGAGAGAGGGGAAATCAGCCAAGGTTCCTGCTCCTGATTACTGTCCAGTGATCCCTGGATTAGAGAGAGGGGAATTCAGCCAGGGATCCTGCTCCTGATCACTGACTAGTGATCCTTGTGTTAGAGAGTGGGGAAATAAGCCAGTGTTCCTGCTCATGATCACTGTCCAGTGATCCTTGGGTTAGAGAGAGGGAAATCAGCCCGGGTTCCTGCTCCTGATCCATGGGTTAGCGAGAGAGAGAGAGAGAGAGAGAGAGACGGGGGCAAATCAGCCAGGGTTCCTGTTACTGAACCGTCTAATGATCGCTGGGTTATTGACAGGGGAAAACAGCCAGGGTTCCTACTCCTGATCCATGGGTTAGAGAGAGAGAGGGGAAATCAGCCAGGGTTCCTGCTCCTGATCACTGTCCAGTGATCCCTGGGTTAGAGAGAGAGGGGAAATCAGCCAGGGTTCCTGCTCCTGATCACTGTCCAGTGATCACTGGGTTAGAGAGAGAGAGAGAGGGGAAATCAGCCAGGGTTCCTGCTCCTGATCACTGTCCAGTGACCCCGGGGTTAGATAGGGAGAGAGACTGGAAATCATCCAGGGGGTTCCTGCTCCTTATCTTTGGGTTAGAGAGAGAGAGGAGGGTGTGGGGGAGAAATCAGCCAGGGTTCCTCCTCCTGATCACTGTCCAGTGATTCCTGAGTTAGAGAGAGGGGAAATCAGCCAGGGTTCCTACTCCTGATCCATGGGTTAGAGAGAGAATGAGGGGAAATCAGCCAGGGTTCCCTCTCCTGATCGCTGTCCAGTGATCCCTGGGTTAGAGAGAGAGGGGAAATCAGCCAGGGTTCCTGCTCCTGATCACTGTCCAGTGATCCCTTTGTTAGAGAGAGAGAGAGACTGGAAATCATCCAGGCTGTTCCTGCTCCTGATCTTTGTTTTAAAGAGAGAGAGGATTGGGTGGGGGGGAAATCAGCCAGGGTTGCTCCTCCTGATCACTGTCCAGTGATTCCTGGGTTAGGGAGAGGGGAAATCAGCCAGGGTTCCTGCTCCTGATCACTGTCCAGTGATCACTGGGTTAGAGAGAGAGAGAGAGGGGAAATCAGCCAGGATGTCTGCTCCTGATCTCTGTCCAGTGATCCCTGGGTTAGAGAGAGGGGAAATCAGCAAGGGTTCCTGCTCCTGATCAATGGGTTAGAGAGAGAGGGGAAATCAGCCAGGGTTCCTGCTCCTGATCACTGTCCAGTGATCCCTGGGTTAGAGAGAGGGGAAATCAGCAAGGGTTCCTGCTCCTGATCAATGGGTTAGAGAGAGAGGGGAAATCAGCCAGGGTTCCTGCTCCTGATCGCTGTCCAGTGATCCCTGGGTTAGAGAGAGGGGAAATCAGCAAGGGTTATTGCTCCTGATCAATGGGTTAGAGAGAGAGGGGAAATCAGCCAGGGTTCCTGCTCCTGATCGCTGTCCAGAGATACATGGGTTAGAGAGAGAGTGAGAGAGGGGGGCAAATCAGCCAGGGTTCCTGTTACTGAACCGTCTAGTGATCGCTGGGTTAGTGAGAGGGGAAATCAGCCAGGGTTCCTGCTCCTGATCGCTGTCCAGTGAACCCTGGGTTAGAGAGAGAGTGAGAGAGTCCGGAAATCATCCAGGTGGTTCCTGTTCCTGATCACTTGTTTAGAGAGAGGGGAAATCAGCCAGGGTTCCTGCTCCTAATCCCAGGGTTAGAGAGAGAGAGGGCAAGTCAGCCAATGTTCCTGCTCCTGATCCCTGTCCAGTGATCGCTGGGTTAGAGAGAGGGGAATTCATCCAGGGATCCTGCTCCTGATCACTGTCTAGTGATCCTTGGGTTAGAGAGAGGGAAATCAGCCAGGGTTCCTGCTCCTCATCACTGTCCAGTGATCCCTGGGTTAGAGATAGAGTGAGAGAGTCCAGAAATCATCCAGGGGTTTCCTATACCTGATCCCTTGGTTAGAGAGAGGGGAAATCAGCCAGGGTTCCTGCTCCTGATCCCTGTCCAGTGATCGCTGGGTTAGAGAGTGAGGGGAAATCAGCCAGGGTTCCTGCTCCTGATCACTGTCTAGTGATCCCTGGGTTAGTGAGAGGGGAAATAAGCCAGTGTTCCTGCTCCTGATCACTGTCTAGTGATCCTTGGGTTAGAGAGAGGGAAATCAGCCAGGGTTCCAGCTCCTGATCCATGGGTTAGCGAGAGAGAGAGAGAGAGAGGGGGGCAAATCAGCCAGGGTTCCTGTTACTGAACCGTCTAATGATCGCTGGGTTATTGAGAGGGGAAATCAGCGAGGGTTCCTGCTCCTGATCCATGGGTTAGAGAGAGAGAGGGGAAATCAGCCAGGGTTCCTGCTCCTGATCACTGTCCAGTGATCCCTGGATTAGAGAGAGAGGGGAAATCAGCCAGGGTGTCTGCTCCTGATCACTGTCCAGTGATCCCTTGGTTAGAGAGAGGGGAATTCATCCAGGGATCCTGCTCCTGATCACTGTCTAGTGATCCTTGGGTTAGAGAGAGGGAAATCAGCCAGGGTTCCTGCTCCTGATCCATGGGTTAGCGAGAGAGAGAGAGAGAGACGGGGGCAAATCAGCCAGGGTTTCTGTTACTGAACTGTCTAATGATCGCTGGGTTATTGAGAGGGGAAATCAGCCAGGGTTCCGGCTCCTGATCCATGGGTTAGAGAGAGAAAGGGGAAATCAGCCAGGGATCCTGCTTCGGATCTCTGGGTTAGAGAGAGATGGGAAATCAGCCAGGGTTCCTGCTCCTGATCACTGTCCAGTGATCCCTGGGTTAGAGAGAGGGGAAATCAGCCAGGGTTCCTGCTCCTGATCACTGTCCAGTGATCCCTGGGTTAGAGAGAGAGTGAGAGATTCCAGAAATCATCCAGTGGATTCCTGTACCTGATCCCTGGGTTAGAGAGAGGGGAAATCAGCCAGGGTTCCTGCTCCTGATCCCTGTCTAGTGATCCCTGGGATAGAGAGAGGGGAAATCAGCCAGCGTGTCTGCTCCTGATCCATGGGTTAGCGAGAAAGAGAGAGAGAGAGAGAGAGGGGGCAAATCAGCCAGGGTTCCTGTTAATGAACCGTCTTATGATCGCTGGGTTATTGAGAGGGGAAATCAGCCAGGGTTCCTGCTACTGATCCATGGGTTAGAGAGAGGGGAAATCAGCCAGGGTTCCTACTCCTGATCGCTGTCCAGTGATCCCTGGGTTAGAGAGAGAGTGAAAGAGTCCAGAAATCATCCAGGGGTTTCCAATACCTGATCCCTGGGTTAGATAGAGCGGAAATGAGTCAGGGTTCCCTCTCCTGATCGCTGTCCAGTGATGACTGGGTTAGTGAGAAGGGAAATCAGCCAGGGTTCCTGCTCCTGATCGCTGTCCAGTGATCCCTGGGTTAGAGAGAGAGGGGAAATCAGCCAGAGTTCCTGCTCCTGATCACTGTCCAGTGATCCCTGGCTTAGAGAGGGAGAGAGACTGGAAATCATCCAGGGTGTTCCTGCTCCTGATCTTTGGGTTAGAGAGAGAGAGGAGGGGGTGGGGGGGAAATCAGCCAGGGTTCCTGCTCCTGATCACTGTCCAGTGATCCCTGGTTTAAAGAGAGAGAGAGTGAGAGAGGGGAAATCAGCCTGGGTTCCTGCTCCTGATCCATGGGTTAGAGACAGAGAGGGAAAATCAGCCAGGGTTTCCTCTCCTGATCGCTGTCCAGTGATCCCTGGGTTAGAGAGAGAGGGGAAATCAGCCAGGGTTCCTGCTCCTGATCATTGTCCAGTGATTCCAAGGTTAGAGAGAGGGGAAATCAGCCAGGGTCCTGATCCAGATCGCTGTCCAGTGATCCCTGGGTTAGAGAGAGAGTGAGAGAGTCCAGAAATCATCCAGGGGGTTCCTATAAATGATCCCTGGTTTAGAGAGAGGGGAAATCAGCCAGGTTCCTGCTCCTGATCACTGTCCAGTGATCCCTGGGTTAGGGAGAGAGGGGAAATCAGCCAGGGTTCCTGCTCCTGATAACTGTCCAGTGATACCTGGGTTAGAGAGAGAGGGGAAATCAGCCAGGGATCCTGCTCCTGATCACTGTCTAGTGATCCCTGGGTTAGAGAGAGAGGGGAAATCAGCCAGGGATCCTGCTCCTGATCACTGTCTAGTGATCCCTGGGTTAGAGAGAGAGGGGAAATCAGCCAAGGTTCCTGCTCCTGATTACTGTCCAGTGATCCCTGGATTAGAGAGAGGGGAATTCAGCCAGGGATCCTGCTCCTGATCACTGACTAGTGATCCTTGTGTTAGAGAGTGGGGAAATAAGCCAGTGTTCCTGCTCATGATCACTGTCCAGTGATCCTTGGGTTAGAGAGAGGGAAATCAGCCCGGGTTCCTGCTCCTGATCCATGGGTTAGCGAGAGAGAGAGAGAGAGAGAGAGAGACGGGGGCAAATCAGCCAGGGTTCCTGTTACTGAACCGTCTAATGATCGCTGGGTTATTGACAGGGGAAAACAGCCAGGGTTCCTACTCCTGATCCATGGGTTAGAGAGAGAGAGGGGAAATCAGCCAGGGTTCCTGCTCCTGATCACTGTCCAGTGATCCCTGGGTTAGAGAGAGAGGGGAAATCAGCCAGGGTTCCTGCTCCTGATCACTGTCCAGTGATCACTGGGTTAGAGAGAGAGAGAGAGGGGAAATCAGCCAGGGTTCCTGCTCCTGATCACTGTCCAGTGACCCCGGGGTTAGATAGGGAGAGAGACTGGAAATCATCCAGGGGGTTCCTGCTCCTTATCTTTGGGTTAGAGAGAGAGAGGAGGGTGTGGGGGAGAAATCAGCCAGGGTTCCTCCTCCTGATCACTGTCCAGTGATTCCTGAGTTAGAGAGAGGGGAAATCAGCCAGGGTTCCTACTCCTGATCCATGGGTTAGAGAGAGAATGAGGGGAAATCAGCCAGGGTTCCCTCTCCTGATCGCTGTCCAGTGATCCCTGGGTTAGAGAGAGAGGGGAAATCAGCCAGGGTTCCTGCTCCTGATCACTGTCCAGTGATCCCTTTGTTAGAGAGAGAGAGAGACTGGAAATCATCCAGGCTGTTCCTGCTCCTGATCTTTGTTTTAAAGAGAGAGAGGATTGGGTGGGGGGGAAATCAGCCAGGGTTGCTCCTCCTGATCCCTGTCCAGTGATCCCGGGGTTAGATAGAGAGAGAGACTGGAAATCATCCAGGGGGTTCCTGCTCCTGATCTTTGGGTTAAAGATAGGGAGGATGGTGTGGGGGAGAAATCAGCCAGGGTTCCTCCTCCTGATCACTGTCCAGTGATTCCTGGGTTAGAGAGAGGGGAAATCAGCCAGGGTTCCTGCTCCTGATCTCTGTACAGTGATCCCTGGGTTAGAGAGGGAGAGAGACTGGAAATCATCCAGGGTTCCTGCTCCTGATCCATGGGTTAGAGAGAGAGAAGGGAAATCAGCCAGTTTCCTGCTCCTGATCACTGTCCAGTGAACCCCGGGTCAGAGTGAGAGTGAGAGAGTCCGGAAATCATCCAGGGGATTCCTGTTCCTGATCCCTGGGTTAGAGAGAGCGGAAAACAGCCAGGGTTCCTGCTCCTGATCCCTGTCCAGTGATCCCTGGCTTAGAGAGAGAGGGGAAATCAGCCAGGGTTCCTGCTCCTGATCGCTGTCCAGTGTTCCCTGGATAAGAGAGAGAGTGGAAATCAGCCAGGGTTCCTGCTCCTGATCACTGTCCAGTGATCCCTGGGTTAGAGAGAGAGGGGAAATCAGCCAGGGTGTCTGCTCCTGATCACTGTCCAGTGATCCCTGGGTTAGAGAGAGAGGGGAAATCAGCCAGGGATCCAGCTCCTGATCCATGGGTTAGCGAGAGAGAGAGAGAGAGACGGGGGCAAATCAGCCAGGGTTCCTGTTACTGAACTGTCTAATGATCGCCGGGTTATTGAGAGGGGAAATCAGCCAGGATTCCTGCTCCTGATCCATGGGTTAGAGAGAGAGAGGGGAAATCAGCCAGGGTTCCTGCTCCTGATCACTGTCCAGTGATCCCTGGGTTAGAGATAGAGTGAGAGAGTCCAGAAATCATCCAGGGGTTTCCTATACCTGATCCCTTGGTTAGAGAGAGGGGAAATCAGCCAGGGTTCCTGCTCCTGATCCCTGTCCAGTGATCGCTGGGTTAGAGAGTGAGGGGAAATCAGCCAGGGTTCCTGCTCCTGATCACTGTCTAGTGATCCCTGGGTTAGTGAGAGGGGAAATAAGCCAGTGTTCCTGCTCCTGATCACTGTCTAGTGATCCTTGGGTTAGAGAGAGGGAAATCAGCCAGGGTTCCAGCTCCTGATCCATGGGTTAGCGAGAGAGAGAGAGAGAGAGGGGGGCAAATCAGCCAGGGTTCCTGTTACTGAACCGTCTAATGATCGCTGGGTTATTGAGAGGGGAAATCAGCGAGGGTTCCTGCTCCTGATCCATGGGTTAGAGAGAGAGAGGGGAAATCAGCCAGGGTTCCTGCTCCTGATCACTGTCCAGTGATCCCTGGGTTAGAGAGTGAGGGGAAATCAGCCAGGGTTCCTGCTCCTGATCACTGTCCAGTGACCCCGGGGTTAGACAGTGAGGGGAAATCAGCCAGGGTTCCTGCTCCTGATCACTGTCCAGTGATCCCTGGTTTAGAGAGAGAGAGGGGAAATCAGCCAGGGTTCCTGCTCCTGATCACTGTCCAGTGACCCCGGGGTTAGATAGGGAGAGAGACTGGAAATCATCCAGGGGGTTCCTGATCCTTATCTTTGGGTTAGAGAGAGAGAGGAGGGTGTGGGGGAGAAATCAGCCAGGGTTCCTCCTCCTGATCACTGTCCAGTGATTCCTGGGTTAGAGAGAGGGGAAATCAGCCAGGGTTCCTGCTCCTGATCACTGTCCAGTGATCCCTGGGTTAGAGAGAGGGGAAATCAGCCAGGGTTCCCTCTCCTGATCGCTGTCCAGTGATCCCTGGGTTAGAGAGAGAGGGGAAATCAGCCAGGGTTCCTGCTCCTGATGACTGTCCAGTGATCCCTTTGTTAGAGAGAGAGAGAGGGGAAATCAGCCAGGGTTCCTGCTCCTGATCACTGGGTTAGAGAGAGAGAAGGGAAATCAGCCAGGGTTCCTGTTCCTGATCGCTGTCCAGTGATCTCTGGGATAGAGAGAGTGGAATTCAGCCAGGGATCCTGCACCTGATCCATGGGTTAGCGAGATTGAGAGAGAGAGACGGGGGCAAATCAGCCTGGGTTCCTGCTCCTGATCCATGGGTTAGAGAGAGGGGAAATCAGCCAGGGTTCCTGCTCCTGATCACTGTCCAGTGATCTCTGGGTTAGAGAGAGGGAAATCAGCCAGGGTTCCTGCCTCTGATCACTGTCCAGTGATCCCTGGGTTAGAGAGAGGGAAATCAGCCAGGGTTCCTGCCTCTGATCACTGTCCAGTGATCCCTGGGTTAGAGAGGGAGAGAGACTGGAAATCATCCAGGGTGTTCCTGTTCCTGATCTTTGGGTTACAGAGTGAGAGGAGGGGGTGGGGGGGAAATCAGCCAGGGTTCCTGCTCCTGATCACTGTCTAGATATCCTTGGGTTAGAGAGAGGGGAAATCAGCCAGGGTTCCTGCTCCTGATCACTGTCCAGTGATCCCTGGGTTAGAGAGAGAGAGGGGAAATCAGCCAGGGTTCCTGCTCCTGATCACTGTCCAGTGATCCCTGGGATAGAGAGAGAGGGCAAATCAGCCAGGGTTCCTGCTCCTGATCACTGTCTAGTGATCCCTGGGTTAGAGAGAGAGGGCAAATAAGCCAGGGCTCCTGCTCCTGATCCCTGTCCAGTGATCGCTGGGTTAGTGAGAGGGGAAATCAGCCAGGGTTCCTGCTCCTGCTCCATGGGTTAGCGAGAGAGAGAGAGAGAGACGGTGGCAAATCAGCCAGGGTTCCTGTTAGTGAACCGTCTAGTGATCGCCGGGTTATTGAGAGGGGAAATCAGCCAGGGTTCCTGCTCCTGATCCATGGGTTAGAGAGAGGGGAAATCAGCCAGGGTTCCTGCTCCTGATCCCTGTCCAGTGAACCCTGGGTTAGAGAGAGAGTGAGAGAGTCCAGAAATCATCCAGGGGATTCCTGTTCCTGATCCCTGGGTTAGAGAGAGGGAACATCAGCCAGGGTTCCTGCTCATGATCCATGGGTTAGAGAGAGAGAGAGGGGAAATCAGCCAGGGTTCCTGCTCCTGATCCATGGGTTAGAGAGAGAGAAGGGAAATCAGCCAGGATTCCTGTTACTGATCACTGTCCAGTGATCCCTGGGTTAGAGAGTGAGAGAGGGGAAAGCAGCCAGGGTTCCGGCTCCTGATCACTGTCCAGTGATCCCTGTGTTAGAGAGAGGGGAAATCAGCCAGGGTTCCTGCTCCTGATCCATGGGTTAGAGAGAGAGAGGGGAAATCAGCCAGGGATCCCGCTCCTGATCACTGTCCAGTGATCCCTGGGTTAGAGAGGGAGAGAGACTGGAAATCATCCAGGGGGTTGCTGCTCCTGATCTTTGGGTTAGAGAGAGAGAGGAGGGGGTGGGGGTAAAATCAGCCAGGGTTCCTGATCCTGATCCATGGGTTACAGAGAGAGAGGGGTAATCAGCCAGGGTTCCTGCTCCTGATCGCTGTCCAGTGACCCCTGGGTTAGAGAGAGAGTGAGAGAGTCCGGAAATCTTCCAGGGGGTTCCTGTACCTGATCCCTGGGGTAGAGAGAGGGGAAATCAACCAGGGTTCCTGCTCCTGAAGCATGGGTTACAGAGAGAGAGGGGAAATCAGCCAGGGTTCCTGCTCCTGATCACTGTCTAGTGATCCTTGGGTTAGAGACAGGCGAAATCAGCCAGGGTTCCTTCTCCTGATCATTGTCCAGTAATCCCTGGGTTAGAGAGAGAGAGGGCAAATCAGCCAGGGTTCCTTCTCCTGATCATTGTCCAGTGATCCCTGGGTTAGAGAGAGAGGGCAAATAAGCCAGGGCTCCTGCTCCTGATCCCTGTCCAGTGATCGCTGGGTTAGTGAGAGGAGAAATCAGCCAGGGTTCCTGCTCCTGCTCCATGGGTTAGCGATAGAGAGAGAGAGAGAGAGGGGGGCAAATCAGCCAGGGTTCCTGTTACTGAACCGTCTAATGATCGCTGGTTATTGAGAGGGGAAATCAGCCAGGGTTCCTGCACCTGATCCATGGGTTAGAGAGAGAGAAGGGAAATCAGCCAGGGTTCCTGCACCTGATCCATGGGTTAGAGAGAGAGAGGGGAAAACTGCCAGGGTTCCTGCTCCTGATCGCTGTCCAGTGAACCCTGGGTCAGAGAGAGAGCGAGAGAGTCCGGAAATCATCCAGGGGATTCCTGTTCCTGATCCCTGGGTTAGAGAGAGGGGAAATCAAACAGGGTTCCTGCTCCTGATCACTGTCCAGTGATCGCTGGGTTAGTGAGAGGGGAAATCAGCAAGGGTTCCTGCTCCTGATCCATGGGTTAGAGAGAGATAGGGGAAATCAAACAGGGTTCCCGCTCCTGATCACTGTCCAGTGATCCCTGGGTTAGAGAGGGAGAGAGACTGGAAATCATCCAGGGGATTCCTGTTCCTGATCCCTGGGTTAGAGAGAGGTAACATCAGCCAGGGTTGCTGCTCCTGGTCCCTGTCCAGTGATCCCTGGGTTAGAGAGAGAGATGGGAAATCAGCCAGAGTTCCTGCTCCTGATCACTGTCCTGTGATCCCTGGGTTAGAGAGAGAGAGGGGAAATCAGCCAGGGTTCCTGCTCCTGATCCCTGGGTTAGCGAGAGAGAGAGAGAGAGAGAGAGAGGGAAAAATCAGCCAGGGTTCCTGTTACTGAACCGTCTAATGATAGCTGGTTTAGTGAGAGGGGAAATCAGCCAGGGTTCCTGCTCCTGATCCATGGGTTAGAGAGAGAGAGGGGACATCAGCCAGGGTTCCTGCTCCTGATCACTGTCCAGTGATCCCTGGATTAGAGAGAGAGGGGAAATCAGCCAGGGTTCCTGCTCCTGATCCATGGGTTAGCGAGAGAGAGAGAGAGAGAGAGAGAGAGAGGGGGGGGCAAATCAGCCAGGGTTCCTGTTACTGAAGCGTCTAATGATCGCCGGATTATTGCGAGGGGAAATCAGCCAGGGTTCCTGCTCCTGATCCATGGGTTAGAGAGAGAGAAGGGAAATCAGCAAGATTTCCTGCTCCTGATCGCTGTGCAGTGAACCCTGGGTTATAGAGAGAATGAGACATTCCGGAAATCATCCAGGCGGTTCCTGTTCCTGATCCCTGGGTTATTGAGAGGGGAAATCAGCCAGGGTTCCAGCTCCTGATCCATGGGTTAGAGAGAGAGAGGGGACATCAGCCAGGGTTCCTGCTCCTGATCAGTGTCCAGTGATCCTTGGATTAGAGAGAGGGGAAATCAGCCAGGGTTCCAGCTCCTGATCCATGGGTGAGCGAGAGAGAGAGAGAGAGAGCGGGGCAAATCAGCCAGGGTTCCTGTTACTGAACCGTCCAGTGATCGCTGGGTTATTGAGAGGGGAATTCAGCCAGGGTTCCTGCTCCTGATCCATGGGTTAGAGAGAGAGAAGGGAAATCAGCCAGGGTTCCTGCTTCTGATCACTGTCCAGTGATCCCTGGGTTAGAGAGAGAGGGGAAATCAGCCAGGGTTCCTGCTCCTGATCACTGTCCAGTGATCGCTGGGTTAGAGAGAGGGGAAATCAGCAAGGGATCCCGCTCCTGATCACTGTCCAGTGATCCCTGGGTTAGAGAGGGAGAGAGACTGGAAATCATCCAGGGTGTTCCTGCTCCTGATCTTTGGGTTAGAGAGTGAGAGGAGGGGGTGGGGGGGAAATCAGCCAGGGTTCCTGCTCCTGATCACTGTCTAGTGATCCTGGGGTTAGAGAGAGGGGAAATCAGCCAGGGTGTCTGAACCTGATCCATGGGTTAGAGAGAGAGAGAGAGAGAGAGGGGGCAAGTCAGCCAGGGTTCCTGTTACTGAACCGTCTAGTGATCGCTGGTTAAGTGAGAGGGGAAATCAGCCAGGGTTCCTGCTCCTGATCCATGGGTTAGAGAGAGAGAGGAAATCAGCCAGGGTTCCTGCTCCTGATCCATGGGTTAGTGAGAGGGGAAATCAGCCAGGGTTCCAGCTCCTGAAACATGGGTTAGAGAGAGAGAGGGGACATCAGCCAGGGTTCCTGCTCCTGTTCACTGTCCAGTGATCCTTGGGTTAGAGAGAGGGGAAATCAGCCAGGGTTCCAGCTCCTGATCCATGGGTGAGCGAGAGAGAGAGAGAGAGAGAGGGGGGCAAATCAGCCAGGGTTCCTGTTACTGAACCGTCCAGTGATCGCTGGGTTAGTGAGAGAGTAAATCAGCCAGGGTTCCTGCTCCTGATCCATGGGTTAGAGAGAGAGAGGGGAAATCATCCAGGGTTCCTGCTCCTGATCACTGTCCAGTGATCCCTGGGTTAGAGAGAGAGAGGAAATCAGCCAGGGACCTGCTCCTGATCACTGTCCAGTGATCCCTGGGTTAGAGAGGGAGAGAGACTGGAAATCATCCAGGGTGTTTCCTGCTCCTGATCTTTGGGTTAGAGAGAGAGAGGAGGGGGTGGGGGGGAAATCAGCCAGGGTTCCTGCTCCTGATCACTGGGTTAGAGAGAGGGGAAATCAGCCAGGGTTCCTGCTCCTGATCACTGTCCAGTGATCTTTGGGTTAGGGAGAGAAGGGAAATCGGCCAGGGTTTCCTGCTCCTGATCCCTGTCTAGTGATCCTTGGGTTAGAGAGAGGGGAAATCAGCCAGGGTTCCTGCTCCTGATCACTGTCTAGTGATCCTTGGGTTAGAGAGAGGGGAAATCAGCCAGGGTTCCTGCTCCTGATCCATGGGTTAGTGAGAGAGAGAGAGAGAGAGAGAGAGAGGGGGGCAAACAGCCAGGGTTCCTGTTACTGAACCGTCTAGTGATCGCCGGGTTATTGAGAGGGGAAATCAGCCAGGGTTCCTGTTACTGAACCGTCTAGTGATCGCTGGGTTAGAGAGAGAGAAGGGAAATCAGCCAGGATTCCTGCTCCTGATCGCTGTCTAGTGATCCCTGGGTTAGAGAGAGAGAGGAAATCAGCCAGGATTCCTGCTCCTGATCACTGTCCAGTAAACCCTGGGTTAGAGAGAGAGTGAGAGTCCGGAAATCATCCAGGGGGCTCCTGTTCCTGATCCCTGGGTTAGAGAGAGGGGAAATCAGCCAGGGTTCCTGCTCCTGATCGCTGTCCAGTGATCCCTGGGTTAGAGAGAGAGGGGAAATCAGCCAGGGTTCCTGCTCCTGATCCCTGTCCAGTGATCCCTGGGTTAGAGAGGGAGAGAGACTGGAAATCATCCAGGGTTTTCCTGCTCCTGATCTTTGGGTTAGAGAGAGAGAGGAGGGGGTGGGGGGGAAATTAGCCAGGGTTCCTCCTCCTGATCACCTCTAGCGATCCTTGGGTTAGAGAGAGGGGAAATCAGCCAGGGTTCCTGATCCTGATCCCTGGGTTAGCGAGAGAGAGAGAGAGAGAGAGGGTGGGCAAGTCAGCCAGGATTCCTGATACTGAACCGTCTAGTGATCGCTGGGTTAGTGAGAGGGGAAATCAGCCAGGGTTCCTGCTCCTGATCCATGGGTTAGAGAGAGAGAAGGGAAATCAGCGAGGATTCCTGCTCCTGATCACTGTCTAGTGATTCTTTGGTTAGAGAGAGCGGAAATCAGCCAGGGTACCTGCTCCTGATCTCTGTCCAGTGATCCCTGGGTTAGAGAGAGAGAGAGAGGAAATCAGCCAGGGTTCCTGCTCCTGATCTTTGGGTTAGAGAGAGAGAGGAGTGGGTGGGGCTGAAATCAGCCAGGGTTCCTGCTCCTGATCACTGTCTAGTGATTCTTGGGTTAGAGAGAGAGGGGAAATCAGCCAGGGTTCCTGCTCCTGATCCATGGGTTAGAGAGAGGGGAAATCAGCCAGGGTTCCTGCTCCTGATCACTGTCTAGCGATCCTTGGGTTAGAGAGAGGGGAAATCAGCCAGGGTTCCTGCTCCTGATCCATGGGTTAGCGAGAGAGAGAGAGAGGGGGGGGCAAATCAGCCCGCGTTCCTGTTACTGAACCGTCTAGTGATCGCCGGGTTATTGAGAGGGGAAATCAGCCAGGATTCCTGCTCCTGATCCATGGGTTAGAGAGAGAGAAGGGAAATCAGCCAGGGTTCCTGCTCCTGATCACTGTCCAGTGATCCCTGGGTTAGAGAGAGAGAGGGGAAATCAGCCAGGGTTCCTGCTCCTGATCACTGTCTAGTGAACCCTGGGTTAGAGAGAGTGAGAGAGTCCGGAAATCATCCAGGGCTTCCTGTTCCTGATCCCTGGGGTTAGAGAGAGGGGAAATCAGCCAGGGTTCCTGCTCCTGATCCCTGGGTTAGAGAGAGAGAGAGGGGAAATCAGCCAGGGTTCCTGCTCCTGATCTCTGTCCAGTGATCCCTGGGTTAGAGAGAGGAGGCAAATCAGCCAGGGTTCCTGCTCCTGATCACTGTCCAGTGATCCCTGGGTTAGAGAGAGGAGGCAAATCAGCCAGGGTTCCTGCTCCTGATCTCTGTCCAGTGAACTTTGGGTTAGAGAGAGAGTGAGAGAGTCCGGAAATCATCCAGGGGGTTCCTGTTCCTGATCCCTGGGTTAGAAAGAGAGGGGAAATCAGCCAGGGTTCCTGCTCCTGATCTTTGGGTTAGAGAGAGGAGGGGGTGGGGGGGAAATCAGCCTGGGTTCCTCCTCCTGATCACCTCTAGCGATCCTTGGGTTAGAGAGAGGGGAAATCAGCCAGGGTTCCTGATCCTGATCCATGGGTTAGAGAGAGAGAAGGGAAATCAGCCAGGGTTCCTGCTCCTGATCGCTGTCCAGTGATCCGTGGGTTAGAGAGAGAGTGAGAGAGTCCGGAAATCATCCAGGGGATTCCTGTTCCTGATCCCTGGGTTAGAGAGAGGGAATATCAGCCAGGGTTCCTGCTCCTGATCCCTGTCCAGTGATTCCTGGGTTAGAGAGAGAGGGGAAATCAGCCAGGGTTCCTGCTCCTGATCCCTGGGTTAGAGAGAGAGAGGGGAAATCAGCCAGGGTTCCTGCTCCTGATCCATGGGTTAGAGAGAGAGAGGGGAAATCAGCGAGGATTCCTGCTCCTGATCCCTGTCTAGTGATCCTTGGGTTAGAGAGAGGGGAAATCAGCCAGGGTTCCTGCTCCTGATCCATGGGTTAGAGAGAGAGAGGAAATCAGCCAGGGTTCCTGCTCCTGATCCATGGGTTAGTGAGAGGGGAAATCAGCCAGGGTTCCAGCTCCTGAAACATGGGTTAGAGAGAGAGAGGGGACATCAGCCAGGGTTCCTGCTCCTGTTCACTGTCCAGTGATCCTTGGGTTAGAGAGAGGGGAAATCAGCCAGGGTTCCAGCTCCTGATCCATGGGTGAGCGAGAGAGAGAGAGAGAGAGAGGGGGGCAAATCAGCCAGGGTTCCTGTTACTGAACCGTCCAGTGATCGCTGGGTTAGTGAGAGAGTAAATCAGCCAGGGTTCCTGCTCCTGATCCATGGGTTAGAGAGAGAGAGGGGAAATCATCCAGGGTTCCTGCTCCTGATCACTGTCCAGTGATCCCTGGGTTAGAGAGAGAGAGGAAATCAGCCAGGGACCTGCTCCTGATCACTGTCCAGTGATCCCTGGGTTAGAGAGGGAGAGAGACTGGAAATCATCCAGGGTGTTTCCTGCTCCTGATCTTTGGGTTAGAGAGAGAGAGGAGGGGGTGGGGGGGAAATCAGCCAGGGTTCCTGCTCCTGATCACTGGGTTAGAGAGAGGGGAAATCAGCCAGGGTTCCTGCTCCTGATCACTGTCCAGTGATCTTTGGGTTAGGGAGAGAAGGGAAATCGGCCAGGGTTTCCTGCTCCTGATCACTGTCTAGTGATTCTTGGGTAGAGAGAGGGGAAATCAGCCAGGGTTCCTGCTCCTGATCACTGTCTAGTGATCCTTGGGTTAGAGAGAGGGGAAATCAGCCAGGGTTCCTGCTCCTGATCCATGGGTTAGTGAGAGAGAGAGAGAGAGAGAGAGAGAGGGGGGCAAACAGCCAGGGTTCCTGTTACTGAACCGTCTAGTGATCGCCGGGTTATTGAGAGGGGAAATCAGCCAGGGTTCCTGTTACTGAACCGTCTAGTGATCGCTGGGTTAGAGAGAGAGAAGGGAAATCAGCCAGGATTCCTGCTCCTGATCGCTGTCTAGTGATCCCTGGGTTAGAGAGAGAGAGGAAATCAGCCAGGATTCCTGCTCCTGATCACTGTCCAGTAAACCCTGGGTTAGAGAGAGAGTGAGAGTCCGGAAATCATCCAGGGGGCTCCTGTTCCTGATCCCTGGGTTAGAGAGAGGGGAAATCAGCCAGGGTTCCTGCTCCTGATCGCTGTCCAGTGATCCCTGGGTTAGAGAGAGAGGGGAAATCAGCCAGGGTTCCTGCTCCTGATCCCTGTCCAGTGATCCCTGGGTTAGAGAGGGAGAGAGACTGGAAATCATCCAGGGTTTTCCTGCTCCTGATCTTTGGGTTAGAGAGAGAGAGGAGGGGGTGGGGGGGAAATTAGCCAGGGTTCCTCCTCCTGATCACCTCTAGCGATCCTTGGGTTAGAGAGAGGGGAAATCAGCCAGGGTTCCTGATCCTGATCCCTGGGTTAGCGAGAGAGAGAGAGAGAGAGAGGGTGGGCAAGTCAGCCAGGATTCCTGATACTGAACCGTCTAGTGATCGCTGGGTTAGTGAGAGGGGAAATCAGCCAGGGTTCCTGCTCCTGATCCATGGGTTAGAGAGAGAGAAGGGAAATCAGCGAGGATTCCTGCTCCTGATCACTGTCTAGTGATTCTTTGGTTAGAGAGAGCGGAAATCAGCCAGGGTACCTGCTCCTGATCTCTGTCCAGTGATCCCTGGGTTAGAGAGAGAGAGAGAGGAAATCAGCCAGGGTTCCTGCTCCTGATCTTTGGGTTAGAGAGAGAGAGGAGTGGGTGGGGCTGAAATCAGCCAGGGTTCCTGCTCCTGATCACTGTCTAGTGATTCTTGGGTTAGAGAGAGAGGGGAAATCAGCCAGGGTTCCTGCTCCTGATCCATGGGTTAGAGAGAGGGGAAATCAGCCAGGGTTCCTGCTCCTGATCACTGTCTAGCGATCCTTGGGTTAGAGAGAGGGGAAATCAGCCAGGGTTCCTGCTCCTGATCCATGGGTTAGCGAGAGAGAGAGAGAGGGGGGGGCAAATCAGCCCGCGTTCCTGTTACTGAACCGTCTAGTGATCGCCGGGTTATTGAGAGGGGAAATCAGCCAGGATTCCTGCTCCTGATCCATGGGTTAGAGAGAGAGAAGGGAAATCAGCCAGGGTTCCTGCTCCTGATCACTGTCCAGTGATCCCTGGGTTAGAGAGAGAGAGGGGAAATCAGCCAGGGTTCCTGCTCCTGATCACTGTCTAGTGAACCCTGGGTTAGAGAGAGTGAGAGAGTCCGGAAATCATCCAGGGGCTTCCTGTTCCTGATCCCTGGGTTAGAGAGAGGGGAAATCAGCCAGGGTTCCTGCTCCTGATCCCTGGGTTAGAGAGAGAGAGAGGGGAAATCAGCCAGGGTTCCTGCTCCTGATCTCTGTCCAGTGATCCCTGGGTTAGAGAGAGGAGGCAAATCAGCCAGGGTTCCTGCTCCTGATCACTGTCCAGTGATCCCTGGGTTAGAGAGAGGAGGCAAATCAGCCAGGGTTCCTGCTCCTGATCTCTGTCCAGTGAACTTTGGGTTAGAGAGAGAGTGAGAGAGTCCGGAAATCATCCAGGGGGTTCCTGTTCCTGATCCCTGGGTTAGAAAGAGAGGGGAAATCAGCCAGGGTTCCTGCTCCTGATCTTTGGGTTAGAGAGAGAGAGGAGGGGGTGGGGGGGAAATCAGCCTGGGTTCCTCCTCCTGATCACCTCTAGCGATCCTTGGGTTAGAGAGAGGGGAAATCAGCCAGGGTTCCTGATCCTGATCCATGGGTTAGAGAGAGAGAAGGGAAATCAGCCAGGGTTCCTGCTCCTGATCGCTGTCCAGTAAACCCTGGGTTAGAGAGAGAGTGAGAGAGTCCGGAAATCATCCAGGGGATTCCTGTTCCTGATCCCTGGGTTAGAGAGAGGGAATATCAGCCAGGGTTCCTGCTCCTGATCCCTGTCCAGTGATTCCTGGGTTAGAGAGAGAGGGGAAATCAGCCAGGGTTCCTGCTCCTGATCCCTGGGTTAGAGAGAGAGAGGGGAAATCAGCCAGGGTTCCTGCTCCTGATCCATGGGTTAGAGAGAGAGAGGGGAAATCAGCGAGGATTCCTGCTCCTGATCCCTGTCTAGTGATCCTTGGGTTAGAGAGAGGGGAAATCAGCCAGGGTTCCTGCTCCTGATCCATGGGTTAGAGAGAGAGAGAGAGAGAGGGGGGGCAAGTCAGCCAGGGTTCCTGTTACTGAACCGTCTAGTGATCGCTGGGTTATTGAGAGGGGAAATCAGCCGGGGTGTCTGCTCCTGATCACTGTCTAGCGATCCTTGGGTTAGAGAGAGGGGAAATCAGCCAGGGTTCCTGCTCCTGATCACTATCCAGTGAACTCTGGGTTAGAGAGAGAGTGAGAGAGTCCAGAAATCATCCAGGGTGTTCCTGTTCCTGATCCCTGGGTTAGAGAGAGAGGGGAAATCAGCCAGGGATCCCGCTCCTGATCACTGTCCAGTGATCCCTGGGTTAGAGAGAGAGGGGAAATCAGCCAGGGTTCCTGCTCCTGATCACTGTCTAGTGATTCTTGGGTTAGAGAGGGAGAGAGACTGGAAATCATCCAGGGTGTTCCTGCTCCTGATCTTTGGGTTAGAGTGAGAGAGGAGGGGGTGGCGGGGAATTCAGCCAGGGTTCCTGCTCCTGATCACTGTCTAGTGATTCTTGGGTTAGAGAGGGAGAGAGGAAATCAGCCAGGGTTCCTGCTCCTGATCACTGTCTAGTGATCCTTGGGTTAGAGAGAGGGGAAATCAGCCAGGGTTCCTGCTCCTGATCCATGGGTTAGCGAGAGAGAGAGAAGGGGGGGGGGCAAATCAACCAGGGTTCCTGTTACTGAACCGTCTAGTGATCGCTGGGTTAGTGAGAGTGGAATTCAGCCAGGGTTCCTGCTCCTGATCTATGGGTTAGAGAGAGAGAAGGGAAATCAGCCAGGGTTCCTGCTCCTGATCGCTGGGTTAAATAGAGAGGCTGCTCCTGATCCATCATGACCACCTTCCCCTACTCCACTCTCACCACTGACTCCGCCCAACTCACTGGGGGAACAAAGTCTCTCCTGAGCTCTAATCGGCCACCTCTCCCCATCCCTCCCACCACCCCCCAAGATTTACCAGCGTCTCCCTCACATAATCGATGTGCTCCTCATTCTGGTCCCAGAATGCTCTCCTTCCACCCGATTGCCACTCCTTTTTGCAACCTTGGACAAGATCTCCATCGGGTCAACGTTCAAACGCTTAGGTTATTACCTTCTCGCCACACAGATTCCCTCAGACCTGAGTTTTTCCAGTGTTTTCTATTTTTATTTCACCCCTTAGCCTGCTGTATTCCGAAGAGTTCCAACTAGTACATTCGTCCCCCAATAGTTAGAACCTGGTAAGAGTGTGAATATTTACCGCACCTTCTCGTGTGTCCATTTCACTTTTAGAATATGGAGACCGGAACTGTGCACCGAGTGTGGTCTAACCGAGGGATAGGGAGTTCGGAACTGTGCATGGTGCTACCAGTGTGGTCTAACTGAGGGGATACGTAGACCGGAACTGTAGACGGTGCTCCCAGTGTGGTCTAACCGAGGGGGATACGGAGACCGGAACTGTGCACCGAGTGTGGTCTAACCGAGGGATAGGGAGTTCGGAACTGTGCATGGTGCTCCCAGTGTGGTCTAACTGAGGGGATACGTAGACCGGAACTGTAGACGGTGCTCCCAGTGTGGTCTAACCGAGGGGGATACGGAGACCGGAACTGTGCATGGTGCTCCCAGTGTGGTCTGAGGGGATACATAGACCGGAACTGTAGACGGTGCTCCCAGTGTGGTCTAACCGAGGGGGATACGGACACTGGAACTGTGCACGGTGCTCAGAGTGTGGTCTAACCGAGGGGAATACGGAGACCGGAACTGTGCACGGTGTTCCCAGTGTGGTCTAACTGAGGAGATATGGAGATGGGAACTGTGCACGGTGCTCCGAGGGTGGTCTAACCGAGGGATACGGAGAGCGGAACTGTGCACGGTGTTCCCAGTGTGGTCTAACTGAGGAGATATGGAGATGGGAACTGTGCACGGTGCTCCGAGGGTGGTCTAACCGAGGGATACGGAGAGCGGAACTGTGCACGGTGCTCCCAGTGTGGTCTAACCGAGGGATACGGAGAGCGGAACTGTGCACGGTGCTCCCAGTGTGGTCGAACCGAGGGGGATACGGAGACCGGAACTGTGCACGGTGCTCCGAGTGTGGTCTAACCGAGGGATACGGAGACCGGAACTGTGCACAGTGCTCCCAGTGTGGTATAACCGAGTGATACGGAGACTGGAACTGTGCATGGTGCTCCGAGTGTGGTCTAACCGAGTGATATGGAGACCGGAACTGTGCACGGTGCTCCCAGTGTGGTCTAACCGAGGGGGATACGGGGAGGTTGTGAAGGACCGAACAGTGCGTGTGTGCGCGTTTGCCTTGCCGAAACCTGGCTGCGGGGTGAAGGGAGGAGACGGGACACGCGGAGACAGGGATAACAACAATTCTTTATTCAGTTGTGCTCTCTGAGCATGTGTGTGTGTGTATGTGTGCGAAAGCCGACAGCTCAATCCTCCTCCTCGTCGTCGGCCGCTCCTGCTCCACCCTGAGCCTTTTTGGCGTTTTTCCTCTTGACCCGGCCGGGTCTTCCCCCTCCGTAGGGAGACCTCAGCGAGAAGTCAATGTGCTTCTGGGAGTCCAGGCGCACGATGTACGAGGGGATGTTCACCACCTGCTTGCGGACCCTGGATTGGCGGCGGGGACACACAGAAAGAGAGAGAGAGGTGAGCTGCAGAGGGCAAAGCCGGGTAGTGCCAGGGACCGACAGGATTCCCCGGGGAGTCCGCGCAGCACCCGAGACCCCGCAAGACAAGCGGACAAACTCTTCCCCCACACCCAGAACCTCGGCCATTACCTCTCTCCACAGTCGATGGCGCTCAGGCCGCTTTGGAGTGAAGAGTCCCCTCCCACGCCTCTCTCTCTCTCGCTCGCTCCGAGGTAAGGTATACAGACACTAACTGCATTGACCTTACTGAACAAAAGCCCTGTCAGCTCATTCAACGGACAGCGTAACCCCCCCAGGGCTCATGTTCTGCACAAAACAGACAAAGAGATGCTCGTGTTTAACAGATTTACTCTGTATCTAACCCCGTGCTGTACCTGTCCTGGGAGTGTTTGATGGGGACAGTGTAGAGGGAGATTTACTCTGTATCTAACCCCGTGCTGTACCTGTCCTGGGAGTGTTTGATGGGGACAGTATAGAGGGAGATTTACTCTGTATCTAACCCCGTGCTGTACCTGTCCTGGGAGTGTTTGATGGGGACAGTGTAGGGTGAGATTTACTCTGTATCTAACCCCATAAAGTACCTGTCCTGGGAGTGTTTGATGGGGACAGTGTAGAGGGAGCTTTACTCTGTATCTAACCCCGTGCTGTACCTGTCCTGGGAGTGTTTGATGGGGACAGTGTAGAGGGAGATTTACTCTGTATCTAACCCCGTGCTGTACCTGTCCTGGGAGTGTTTGATGGGGCCGGTGTCCCCGGGGAGGGAGCTGCGAGATGGGGGAAAACAGGCCCTTACCGGATGTGCCTCTGCCGGATCAGCACTCGGGCGTGGTGAATCGACTTGGCCAGGCCCAGCTTGAAGACCTGAGTCTGCAGGCGCCGCTCCAGGAAGTCCTCGATCTTGAGGCCCAGGATGTAATCCAGCTTCATCTTGGTCTCGTCCAGCACCCCGATTCGGACCAGGCGCCGGAGCAGAGCGTTCCCTGCAGCGAGGGGAGGGGGGAGTGCCGGGAAACAGCCGTTAACACACGGAAAAGGGTTGGCTCAGATCCACACACGCGCTCCATCCTGCATCATCAAGCCTCAGCCTATTACATATCTTCAACAACGAGTGTCTGACAGGGATAACGATTCATCACCGGCTTGATGTCGAGGAGCTGTGGCTCCAACAGCGGAACCTCGCTCGGAGGCTCACACCATTTACCGATCGGAGAGACATCACTCTGAACAATCCCGCCATCTCCCCCCTCCCCCAAATCTCAGTACAGGAAGCCCCTTAGGTAGGCACACTCGCTGCTAAGCCAGTCGGCGAAACTCCCTTCCTCCCACACCCCACCTCGGATTCAGGAGGCGCTCACCTTCAAACAGGCGTTTGGGGTCCTTCTCATCCAGGGTGAGCAGCTCTCGAGCCGCCTTGCGAATCTTGGCCAGGGTGAACTTGACTCTCCACACCTCGCGCTTGTTCCGGAGGCCGTACTCACCTGGACAATGGGGGAGAGACACACACAGAGTGAGACACAGACAGAGTCCAGAGTGCGAGGGAGAGAGACAGACAGACAGAGTCCAGAGTGTGAGGGAGACAGAGTCCAGAGTGCAAGGGGGAGAGAGAGACAGAGTCCAGAGTGCGAGGGGGAGAGAGAGACAGAGTCCAGAGTGCGAGGGGGAGAGAGAGACAGAGTCCAGAGTGCGAGGGAGAGAGAGAGACAGAGTCCAGAGTGCGAGGGAGAGAGAGAGACAGAGTCCAGAGTGCGAGGGAGAGAGAGAGACAGAGTCCAGAGTGCGAGGGAGAGAGAGAGACAGAGTCCAGAGTGCGAGGGAGAGAGAGAGACAGAGTCCAGAGTGCGAGGGACAGAGACAGACAGAGTCCAGAGTGCGAGGGACAGAGACAGACAGAGTCCAGAGTGTGAGGGAGACAGAGTCCAGAGTGCGAGGGGGAGAGAGAGACAGAGTCCAGAGTGCGAGGGGGAGAGAGAGACAGAGTCCAGAGTGCGAGGGGGAGAGAGAGACAGAGTCCAGAGTGCGAGGGGGAGAGAGAGACAGAGGTCCAGAGTGCGAGGGAGAGAGAGAGACAGAGTCCAGAGTGCGAGGGAGAGAGAGAGACAGAGTCCAGAGTGCGAGGGAGAGAGAGAGACAGAGTCCAGAGTGCGAGGGAGAGAGAGAGACAGAGTCCAGAGTGCGAGGGAGAGAGAGAGACAGAGTCCAGAGTGCGAGGGAGAGAGAGAGACAGAGTCCAGAGTGCGAGGGAGAGAGAGAGACAGAGTCCAGAGTGCGAGGGAGAGAGAGAGACAGAGTCCAGAGTGCGAGGGAGAGAGAGAGACAGAGTCCAGAGTGCGAGGGAGAGAGAGAGACAGAGTCCAGAGTGCGAGGGAGAGAGAGAGACAGAGTCCAGAGTGCGAGGGAGAGAGAGAGACAGAGTCCAGAGTGCGAGGGAGAGAGAGAGACAGAGTCCAGAGTGCGAGGGAGAGAGAGAGACAGAGTCCAGAGTGCGAGGGAGAGAGAGAGACAGAGTCCAGAGTGCGAGGGAGAGAGAGAGACAGAGTCCAGAGTGCGAGGGAGAGAGAGAGACAGAGTCCAGAGTGCGAGGGAGAGAGAGAGACAGAGTCCAGAGTGCGAGGGAGAGAGAGAGACAGAGTCCAGAGTGCGAGGGAGAGAGAGAGACAGAGTCCAGAGTGCGAGGGAGAGAGAGAGACAGAGTCCAGAGTGCGAGGGAGAGAGAGAGACAGAGTCCAGAGTGCGAGGGAGAGAGAGAGACAGAGTCCAGAGTGCGAGGGAGAGAGAGAGACAGAGTCCAGAGTGCGAGGGAGAGAGAGAGAGACAGAGTCCAGAGTGCGAGGGAGAGAGAGAGACAGAGTCCAGAGTGCGAGGGAGAGAGAGAGACAGAGTCCAGAGTGCGAGGGAGAGAGAGAGACAGAGTCCAGAGTGCGAGGGAGAGAGAGAGACAGAGTCCAGAGTGCGAGGGAGAGAGAGAGACAGAGTCCAGAGTGCGAGGGAGAGAGAGAGACAGAGTCCAGAGTGCGAGGGAGAGAGAGAGACAGAGTCCAGAGTGCGAGGGAGAGAGAGAGACAGAGTCCAGAGTGCGAGGGAGAGAGAGAGACAGAGTCCAGAGTGCGAGGGAGAGAGAGAGACAGAGTCCAGAGTGCGAGGGAGAGAGAGAGACAGAGTCCAGAGTGCGAGGGAGAGAGAGAGACAGAGTCCAGAGTGCGAGGGAGAGAGAGAGACAGAGTCCAGAGTGCGAGGGAGAGAGAGAGACAGAGTCCAGAGTGCGAGGGAGAGAGAGAGACAGAGTCCAGAGTGCGAGGGAGAGAGAGAGACAGAGTCCAGAGTGCGAGGGAGAGAGAGAGACAGAGTCCAGAGTGCGAGGGAGAGAGAGAGACAGAGTCCAGAGTGCGAGGGAGAGAGAGAGACAGAGTCCAGAGTGCGAGGGAGAGAGAGAGACAGAGTCCAGAGTGCGAGGGAGAGAGAGAGACAGAGTCCAGAGTGCGAGGGAGAGAGAGAGACAGAGTCCAGAGTGCGAGGGAGAGAGAGAGACAGAGTCCAGAGTGCGAGGGAGAGAGAGAGACAGAGTCCAGAGTGCGAGGGAGAGAGAGAGACAGAGTCCAGAGTGCGAGGGAGAGAGAGAGACAGAGTCCAGAGTGCGAGGGAGAGAGAGAGACAGAGTCCAGAGTGCGAGGGAGAGAGAGAGACAGTCCAGAGTGCGAGGGACAGAGAGAGACAGAGTCCAGAGTGCGAGGGAGAGAGAGAGACAGAGTCCAGAGTGCGAGGGAGAGAGAGAGAGACAGAGTCCAGAGTGCGAGGGAGAGAGAGAGACAGAGTCCAGAGTGCGAGGGAGAGAGAGAGACAGAGTCCAGAGTGCGAGGGGGAGAGAGAGAGACAGAGTCCAGAGTGCGAGGGACAGAGAGAGACAGAGTCCAGAGTGCGAGGGACAGAGACAGACAGAGTCCAGAGTGCGAGGGACAGAGACAGACAGAGTCCAGAGTGCGAGGGACAGAGACAGACAGAGTCCAGAGTGCGAGGGACAGAGACAGACAGAGTCCAGAGTGCGAGGGACAGAGACAGACAGAGTCCAGAGTGCGAGGGACAGAGACAGACAGAGTCCAGAGTGCGAGGGACAGAGACAGACAGACTCCAGAGTGCGAGGGACAGAGACAGACAGAGTCCAGAGTGCGAGGGACAGAGACAGACAGAGTCCAGAGTGCGAGGGACAGAGACAGAGTCCAGAGTGCGAGGGACAGAGACAGACAGAGTCCAGAGTGCGAGGGACAGAGACAGACAGAGTCCAGAGTGCGAGGGACAGAGACAGACAGAGTCCAGAGTGCGAGGGACAGAGACAGACAGAGTCCAGAGTGCGAGGGACAGAGACAGACAGAGTCCAGAGTGCGAGGGACAGAGACAGACAGAGTCCAGAGTGCGAGGGACAGAGACAGACAGAGTCCAGAGTGCGAGGGACAGAGACAGACAGAGTCCAGAGTGCGAGGGACAGAGACAGACAGAGTCCAGAGTGCGAGGGACAGAGACAGACAGAGTCCAGAGTGCGAGGGACAGAGACAGACAGAGTCCAGAGTGCGAGGGACAGAGACAGACAGAGTCCAGAGTGCGAGGGACAGAGACAGACAGAGTCCAGAGTGCGAGGGACAGAGACAGACAGAGTCCAGAGTGCGAGGGACAGAGACAGACAGAGTCCAGAGTGCGAGGGACAAAGACAGACAGAGTCCAGAGTGCGAGGGACAGAGACAGACAGAGTCCAGAGTGCGAGGGACAGAGACAGACAGAGTCCAGAGTGCGAGGGACAGAGACAGACAGAGTCCAGAGTGCGAGGGACAGAGACAGACAGAGTCCAGAGTGCGAGGGACAGAGACAGAGTCCAGAGTGCGAGAGACAGACAGAGTCCAGAGTGCGAGGGACAGAGACAGAGTCCAGAGTGCGAGGGACAGAGACAGAGTCCAGAGTGCGAGGGACAGAGACAGAGTCCAGAGTGCGAGGGACAGAGACAGACAGAGTCCAGAGTGCGAGGGACAGAGACAGACAGAGTCCAGAGTGCGAGGCACAGAGACAGACAGAGTCCAGAGTGCGAGGGACAGAGAGAGACAGACAGTCCAGAGTGCGAGGGAGAGAGAGACAGACAGTCCAGAGTGCGAGGGAGAGAGAGACAGACAGTCCAGAGTGCGAGGGAGAGACAGACAGTCCAGAGTGCGAGGGAGAGACAGACAGTCCAGAGTGCGAGGGAGAGAGAGAGACAGTCCAGAGTGCGAGGGAGAGAGAGACAGACAGTCCAGAGTGCGAGGGAGAGAGACAGACAGTCCAGAGTGCGAGGGAGAGAGACAGACAGTCCAGAGTGCGAGGGAGAGAGACAGACAGTCCAGAGTGCGAGGGAGAGAGAGACAGACAGTCCAGAGTGCGAGGGAGACAGACAGACAGTCCAGAGTGCGAGGAGAGAGAGACAGACAGACAGTCCAGAGTATGAGGGAGAGAGAGACAGACAGACAGTCCAGAATGCAAGGGAGAGAGAGAGACAGACAGTCCAGAATGCAAGGGAGAGAGAGAGACAGACAGTCCAGAGTGCGAGGGAGAGAGAGAGAGAGAGAGACAGACAGTCCAGAGTGCGAGGGAGGCAGAGAGTCCAGAGTGTAAGGGAGAGAGAGACAGAGTGCGAGGGAGGCAGAGAGAGTTCAGAGTGTAAGGGGAGAGAGAGAGAGACCAGCATTAAAACACCAAATGAGGAGAATCAGTTTGCCCAGGGGTTTGGCACTGGACACACAACCACCCCTCTTCCATGCACATTCACAAGAGGCAATACCCACCCCCCCACCGAGGCTCCCACTGACTCACCGATCAGCTTGAGCTCCTGGTCCAGGCGCGATTTCTCGAAGGGACGACGCGGAGCGACATAGGTCTTGCTGCACACCCAGGACCTGGCGACCGGCATGACTGCTCAGACTGTGGGGAGAGGAAACACGAGTCAGACACCACCCCTCACTGCCTCCAAATCCTAGAGCATATACATCACCCTCTGACAGTGCGGCACTCCCTCAGTACTGACCCTCTGACAGTGCGGCACTCCCTCAGTACTGACCCTCTGACAGTGCGGCACTCCCTCAGTACTGACCCTCTGACAGTGCGGCACTCCCTCAGTACTGACCCTCTGACAGTGCGGCACTCCCTCAGTACTGACCCTCTGACAGTGCGGCACTCCCTCAGTACTGACCCTCTGACAGTGCGGCACTCCCTCAGTACTGACCCTCTGACAGTGCGACACTCCCTCAGTACTGACCCTCTGACAGTGCGGCACTCCCTCAGTACTGACCCTCTGACAGTGCGGCACTCCCTCAGTACTGACCCTCTGACAGTGCGGCACTCCCTCAGTACTGACCCTCTGACAGTGCGGCACTCCCTCAGTACTGACCCTCTGACAGTGCGGCACTCCCTCAGTACTGACCCTCTGACAGTGCGGCACTCCCTCAGTACTGACCCTCTGACAGTGCGGCACTCCCTCAGTACTGACCCTCTGACAGTGCGGCACTCCCTCAGTACTGACCCTCTGACAGTGCGGCACTCCCTCAGTACTGACCCTCTGACAGTGCGGCACTCCCTCAGTACTGACCCTCTGACAGTGCGGCACTCCCTCAGTACTGACCCTCTGACAGTGCGGCACTCCCTCAGTACTGACCCTCTGACAGTGCGGCACTCCCTCAGTACTGACCCCTCTGACAGTGCGGCACTCCCTCAGTACTGACCCTCTGACAGTGCGGCACTCCCTCAGTACTGACCCTCTGACAGTGCGGCACTCCCTCAGTACTGACCCTCTGACAGTGCGGCACTCCCTCAGTACTGGCCCGGCGGGGGGTGGGGGTGTGGTGTCGGCCTGGATCAGGGAGCTGAAACCCGTTGTCCGAGAGTCTGGAGGCCGCTCAGTGTGACGCACTGACCGGTACTATGGTCTCGGCGGTTTGATCTGCGGCTCAGGAGCGGGCGAATCTGTGCGAGCGCCGATCTCGGGAGCAGAACGCTGCCGCTATCGGCGCTGGACACGGACAGCGAAACCGTGCGCACATCGCCCTGGGCCGCCGGGGGTTGGCACGCACAGCAAGATCCCAAAAGCACCGCATACCACCACCACCACGTGCCCCAAGCGTCACCTACCCTCCCCACCACCAGTGCCCCAAGCGTCACCTACCCTCCCCACGACCACCACCAGTGCCCCAAGCATCACCTACCCTCCCCACCAATGCCCCGAGCATCACCTACCCGCCCCACCACCAGTGCCCCGAGCATCACCTACCCTCCCCACCACCAGTGCCCCGAGCATCACCTACCCTCCCCACCACCAGTGCCCCGAGCATCACCTACCCTCCCCACCACCAGTGCCCCGAGCATCACCTACCCTCCCCACCACCGCCACCAGTGCCCCAAGAGTCACCTACCCTCCCCACCATCACTCCATGATTCCCCCCACCACCCGCCAGTGCCCCAGGCGTCACCTACCCTCCCCGCCAGTGCCCCAGGCGTCACCTACCCCCCCCGCCAGTGCCCCAGGCGTCACCTACCCCCACCCACCAGTGCCCCAGGCGTCACCTACCCTCCCCGCCAGTGCCCCAGGCGTCACCTACCCCACCCGCCAGTGCCCCAGGCGTCACCTACCCCACCCGCCAGTGCCCCAGGCGTCACCTACGCCACCCAGTGCCCCAGGCGTCACCTACCCTCCCCGCCAGTGCCCCAGGCGTCACCTACCCCACCCGCCAGTGCCCCAGGCGTCCCCAGCAGCCGGTAACATACACTTGGGCGGGTGCTGGTGTTTGAAAACCCCAAGGGGGTGGGAGGAACAAAGTTAAAACGTTTCGAGTCCCTGTGACCCTTCACCAGAACTAATGGGGAGATAGGGGGAGGGGGTGAAGTATAAACTGGGGGGGGTTTATATTTCACCCCCTTCCCCAGTTGTATTTAGTTCTGGTGAAGGGTCACAGGGACTGGAAACGTTAACTGTGTTCCCTCTGCAGCAGCACATGTTCCCCCTGCCCCCCTCCCCCCCAGTCCGCAGGTCCCTTACCTCTGCCGTCCGCCTCCCAAAGAGAGCGACCTTCCGCCGTCGCCTCCATATATAACCGAATCTCGGCCCCGCCCCCACCGCGCGTCACAAAGGCCGCTGGCTCTATCGACCCGCCCCTTCCCTCCGCGAACCAACCACCGCCCCGAGCGTCACACACGGCCGCGGAGCTCCATCGCCCCGCCCCCTCCCTCCCTCCCTCCCTCCCTCCCTCCGAGAACCAACCAGCGCACCGAGCGTCACACACGGCCGCGGAGCTCCATCGCCCCGCCCCCTCCCTCCCTCCCTCCCTCCGCGAACCAACCAGCGCACCGAGCGTCACACACGGCCGCGGAGCTCCATCGCCCCGCCCCCTCCCTCCCTCCCTCCCTCCGAGAACCAACCACCGCCCCGAGCGTCACATAGGCCGCTGAATTCATCGACTCGCCCCCCCCCCCACCCACACCCTCCGATGACGTCAGTTCATCCATCGACGTCACTTCCTCGCTCTCTTCCATGAAATAAAAAATTTTTCCTATCCGGCCTATGTTATGTTCCCCGCCCCCCCCCCTCCCCCTTCCCCCCCCCCTCCCCCCCCCCGCGCCAACAACAGCCCGCACCCGCTGGACACTCGTGGCGTCTGGATCAAATTTTTTTTTCAGTCCGCGAGAGGCGGGGGGGGGTGGGGCCAAAGAATTAAAATTCGAATCTTCCTGGGCCTCACGGTCGCCAACCGCCACATGACGTCACTTCCGCCGGTGACGTCGACGTCCTTCCGCCCCCCCCCCCCCCCCCCTCCCAAACGATTTTATTTCCCGGTCGGTGGGCGGGGTCTCGGTACCTGACGCCACTTCCGCCCGTGACGTCACCGCCCTTCTGAATTACGGATTTTATTTTTTTTCCTCTTGGCCGCGGCCCCCGACGGCTCTTGGCTTCCTTCACCCAAATGTCGGCCCTGCTGTTATTTTTAACGTGGCCCTCATGAACTCCCCCGTTCGAGGAGGAGGAGGAGGAGGAGGAGGAAGAGGGGGCGGGGTTGGGAGTTTTCCCGCCCCCGGCCAACGGTTTTAACGGTCGTTCCCGCGAGCGGCCGAGGTGGAGGGAACCACTTCCGGTTCACCCAGCAAATGATTTCCCCTTTTCTCCCTCCCAGGGGCTTTCCCCCCCACTTTTCACACCCCAGCCCCATGTCTGGCCCTAGTGAGCACAAGGAGGGCTTGAAATATCTGTAAAACATTGACCCCACCTTAGCATCTAATGGTCAAATGGAGGGGAGAGGGGGGTTCAACTTGACTCAAGTGAACCACTTCCGGGTTAAGCAACTTTTAAGACCGCCCCCCCCCACCCCTCCACCCCCCCCAACCATCTTAATCATGAATTAAGATCTCATTTTCCTTTCTCCAACCCCTCCCCCGTTCCCCCCACCCCTGCATTGGATTTTCCTTCAGTGGTCATTGGCGTAGAGGAACGTTGGCCCATGAGGCTCGAACGTGGTCAAGTTTCGCTTGACCACTTCTTGGCCCGTTGGGTTGGGTTGGGTTCCATTGGGTCGGGTCAGGTTGGGTTGGGGTGCGGGGCCAGTGCTGCCTTGGGATACCGACCGGACAGGGCGTGCCGACGCTTCCGGTCCAGAACGATGGCCCCCCCCCCCCCCCCCCCCCCACTATTCCTTCCGATTGGTTAAGATCGCTAGAAACAAGAGCGGGAGTCGGCGATTTTTAAAAAAAATTTATGCAGCTCGAGCGCAATGCCATCCCGAGACTCCCCAAGAAACAAGGTGCCCAGCCTGACCTACTGGCCATCCCTGAATAACCCTACTCAAAAACCTGCTCGGTCTTGAACGTATTGGATGATCCAGCCTCCACGGCACTCTGGGGAAGGGAAAACCTCTCTGAGGAGAAATTCCTACTCGTCCTCAGTGGAACTTTTGAAAGTAGAGGTGCTGATGCCTACGCGATGAGAAACAAAAGCTGCCCTGAGCTTCCACCCAGTCTAACATGGTGGCAGCGCTGGCAAAAAGACAGCACTTGTTGCCTGTCTCTAGTTACCCCTTGAGAAAAGTACGGTGGGGGTGGTGACGCGGGGAGCTGACTACCTGAAAGCGGCTGAACGCATTCCCAGGCCTGCCTGTGAGGGGTTGTCGAGGGCGAACCACTTCTGTTTGGACGTTTGCAGGCAGAGGTAGACCAGGCCGGAGAGCGATGCCGCATGTCCTTCCCAAAAAAGGAGCGATCACAGGACCAAAGGGGCCACTTGTTATTGGACGAGGGACATGTAGAGGCAGGAAATTGGCAAATTAGGCGAAGAGGCTAACGCAATGTCTCGAAGACGAAGATCGGAGAGGTAAAAATGAGGAGTCGATTCACGGCCACACTATATATATAAACCCCTCCCCCCCCGAGACCCTCCATTATATACTATATATATAACCCCCTCCCCCCCGAGCCCCTCCATTAAATACTATATATATAACCCCTCCCCCCCGAGCCCCTCCATTATATACTATATATATAACACCCTCCCCCCCGAGCCCCTCCATTATATACTATATATATAACCCCCTCCCCCCCGAGCCCCTCCATTATATACTATATATATAACCCCTCCCCCCCGAGCCCCTCCATTATATACTATATATATAACCCCTCCCCCCGAGCCCCTCCATTATATACTATATATATAACCCCTCCCCCCGAGCCCCTCCATTATATACTATATATATAACCCCTCCCCCCCGAGCCCCTCCATTATATACTATATATATAACCCCCTCCCCCCCGAGCCCCTCCATTATATACTATATATATAACCCCTCCCCCCCGAGCCCCTCCATTATATACTATATATATAAACCCCTCCCCCCCGAGCCCCTCCATTATATACTATATATATAACCCCCTCCCCCCCGAGACCCTCCATTATATACTATATATATAACCCCCCCCCCGAGCCCCTCCATTATATACTATATATATAACCCCTCCCCCCCGAGCCCCTCCATTATATACTATATATATAACCCCTCCCCCCGAGCCCCTCCATTATATACTATATATATAAACCCCTCCCCCCCGAGCCCCTCCATTATATACTATATATATAACCCCCTCCCCCCCGAGCCCCTCCATTATATACTATATATATAACCCCTCCCCCCCGAGCCCCTCCATTATATACTATATATATAACCCCCCCCCGAGCCCCTCCATTATATACTATATATATAACCCCTCCCCCCGAGCCCCTCCATTATATACTATATATATAACCCCCTCCCCCCCGAGCCCCTCCATTATATACTATATATATAACCCCCTCTCCCCCCGAGTCCCTCCATTATATACTATATATATAACCCCCTCCCCCCCGAGACCCTCCATTATATACTATATATATAACCCCCCCGAGCCCCTCCATTATATACTATATATATAACCCCCTCCCCCCCGAGCCCCTCCATTATATACTATATATATAACCCCCCCCGAGCCTCTCCATTATATACCATATATATAACCCCTCCCCGAGCCCCTCCATTATATACTATATATATAACCCCCTCCCCCCCGAGCCCCTCCATTATATACTATATATATAACCCCTCCCCCCCGAGCCCCTCCATTATATACTATATATATAACCCCTCCCCCCCGAGCCCCTCCATTATATACTATATATATAACCCCCCCGAGCCCCTCCATTATATACTATATATATAACCCCTCCCCCCGAGCCCCTCCATTATATACTATATATATAACCCCCTCCCCCCCGAGCCCCTCCATTATATACTATATATATAACCCCCTCCCCCCCGAGCCCCTCCATTATATACTATATATATAACCCCTCCCCCGAGCCCCTCCATTATATACTATATATATAACCCCCCCCCCCGAGCCCCTCCATTATATACTATATATATAACCCCTCCCCGAGCCCCTCCATTATATACTATATATATAAACCCCCCCCGAGCCCCTCCATTATATACTATATATATAACCCCCTCCCCCCCGAGCCCCTCCATTATATACTATATATATAACCCCCTCCCCCCCGAGACCCTCCATTATATACTATATATATAACCCCCCCCGAGCCCCTCCATTATATACTATATATATAACCCTCCCCCCCGAGCCCCTCCATTATATACTATATATATAACCCCTCCCCCCGAGCCCCTCCATTATATACTATATATATAAACCCCTCCCCCCGAGCCCCTCCATTATATACTATATATATAACCCCTCCCCCCGAGCCCCTCCATTATATACTATATATATAACCCCCTCCCCCCCGAGCCCCTCCATTATATACTATATATATAACCCCCTCTCCCCCCGAGTCCCTCCATTATATACTATATATATAACCCCCTCCCCCCCGAGCCCCTCCATTATATACTATATATATAACCCCCTCCCCCCCGAGCCCCTCCATTATATACTATATATATAACCCCCTCCCCCCCGAGACCCTCCATTATATACTATATATATAACCCCTCCCCCCCGAGCCCCTCCATTATATACTATATATATAACCCCCCCGAGCCCCTCCATTATATACCATATATATAACCCCTCCCCGAGCCCCTCCATTATATACTATATATATAACCCCTCCCCGAGCCCCTCCATTATATACTATATATATAACCCCTCCCCCCCCGAGTCCCTCCATTATATACTATATATATAACCCCCCCGAGCCCCTCCATTATATACTATATATATAACCCCTCCCCCCCGAGTCCCTCCATTATATACTATATATATAACCCCCCCGAGCCCCTCCATTATATACCATATATATAACCCCTCCCCGAGCCCCTCCATTATATACTATATATATAACCCCCTCCCCCCCGAGCCCCTCCATTATATACTATATATATAACCCCCTCCCCCCCCGAGCCCCTCCATTATATACTATATATATAACCCCCTCCCCCCCGAGCCCCTCCATTATATACTATATATATAACCCCCTCCCCGAGCCCCTCCATTATATACTATATATATAACCCCTCCCCCCCCGAGCCCCTCCATTATATACTATATATATAACCCCCTCCCCCCCGAGCCCCTCCATTATATACTATATATATAACCCCCTCCCCCCGAGCCCCTCCATTATATACTATATATATAACCCCCTCCCCCCCGAGCCCCTCCATTATATACTATATATATAACCCCTCCCCCCGAGCCCCTCCATTATATACTATATATATAACCCCCTCCCCCCGAGCCCCTCCATTATATACTATATATATAACCCCCTCCCCCCCGAGCCCCTCCATTATATACTATATATATAACCCCTCCCCGAGCCCCTCCATTATATACTATATATATAACCCCCCCCCGAGCCCCTCCATTATATACTATATATATAACCCCCTCCCCCCCGAGCCCCTCCATTATATACTATATATATAACCCCTCCCCCCCGAGCCCCTCCATTATATACTATATATATAACCCCTCCCCGAGCCCCTCCATTATATACTATATATATAACCCCTCCCCCCCGAGCCCCTCCATTATATACTATATATATAACCCCTCCCCCCCGAGCCCCTCCATTATATACTATATATATAACCCCTCCCCGAGCCCCTCCATTATATACTATATATATAACCCCTCCCCCCGAGCCCCTCCATTATATACTATATATATAAACCCCTCCCCCCCGAGCCCCTCCATTATATACTATATATATAACCCCTCCCCCCGAGCCCCTCCATTATATACTATATATATAACCCCCTCCCCCCCGAGCCCCTCCATTATATACTATATATATAACCCCCTCTCCCCCCCGAGTCCCTCCATTATATACTATATATATAACCCCCCCGAGCCCCTCCATTATATACTATATATATAACCCCTCCCCCCCGAGTCCCTCCATTATATACTATATATATAACCCCCCCCGAGCCCCTCCATTATATACCATATATATAACCCCTCCCCGAGCCCCTCCATTATATACTATATATATAACCCCTCCCCGAGCCCCTCCATTATATACTATATATATAACCCCTCCCCCCCCGAGCCCCTCCATTATATACTATATATATAACCCCCTCCCCCCGAGCCCCTCCATTATATACTATATATATAACCCCCTCCCCCCCGAGCCCCTCCATTATATACTATATATATAAACCCCTCCCCCCGAGCCCCTCCATTATATACTATATATATAACCCCCCCCCCGAGCCCCTCCATTATATACTATATATATAACCCCCCCCCCGAGCCCCTCCATTATATACTATATATATAACCCCCTCCCCCCCGAGCCCCTCCATTATATACTATATATATAACCCCCTCCCCCCCGAGCCCCTCCATTATATACTATATATATAACCCCTCCCCGAGCCCCTCAATTATATACTATATATATAACCCCCTCCCCCCCGAGCCCCTCCATTATATACTATATATATAACCCCCCCCCCGAGCCCCTCCATTATATACTATATATATAACCCCCTCCCCCCGAGCCCCTCCATTATATACTATATATATAACCCCTCCCCCCCGAGCCCCTCCATTATATACTATATATATAACCCCTCCCCGAGCCCCCTCCATTATATACTATATATATAACCCCCTCCCCCCCCGAGCCCCTCCATTATATACTATATATATAACCCCTCCCCCCCGAGCCCCTCCATTATATACTATATATATAACCCCTCCCCGAGCCCCTCCATTATATACTATATATATAAACCCCTCCCCCCCGAGCCCCTCCATTATATACTATATATATAACCCCCTCCCCCCCGAGCCCCTCCATTATATACTATATATATAACCCCCTCCCCCCGAGCCCCTCCATTATATACTATATATATAACCCCCTCCCCCCCCGAGCCCCTCCATTATATACTATATATATAACCCCCTCCCCCCTGAGCCCCTCCATTATATACTATATATATAACCCCTCCCCCCGAGCCCCTCCATTATATACTATATATATAACCCCCTCCCCCCGAGCCCCTCCATTATATACTATATATATAACCCCTCCCCCCGAGCCCCTCCATTATATACTATATATATAACCCCCTCCCCCGCGAGCCCCTCCATTATATACTATATATATAACCCCTCCCCCCCGAGCCCCTCCATTATATACTATATATATAACCCCCCCCCCGAGCCCCTCCATTATATACTATATATATAACCCCTCCCCCCGAGCCCCTCCATTATATACTATATATATAACCCCTCCCCCCGAGCCCCTCCATTATATACTATATATATAACCCCTCCCCCCCGAGGCCCCTCCATTATATACTATATATATAACCCCCCCCCCCGAGCCCCTCCATTATATACTATATATATAACCCCCTCCCCCGAGCCCTCCATTATATACTATATATATAACCCCTCCCCCCCGAGCCCCTCCATTATATACTATATATATAACCCCCTCCCCCCCGAGCCCCTCCATTATATACTATATATATAACCCCCTCCCCCCGAGCCCCTCCATTATATACTATATATATAACCCCCTCCCCCCGAGCCCCTCCATTATATACTATATATATAACCCCTCCCCCCCGAGCCCCTCCATTATATACTATATATATAACCCCTCCCCCCCGAGCCCCTCCATTATATACTATATATATAACCCCTCCCCCCGAGCCCCTCCATTATATACTATATATATAACCCCTCCCCCCGAGCCCCTCCATTATATACTATATATATAACCCCTCCCCCCGAGCCCCTCCATTATATACTATATATATAACCCCTCCCCCCCGAGCCCCTCCATTATATACTATATATATAACCCCTCCCCCCGAGCCCCTCCATTATATACTATATATATAACCCCCTCCCCCCGAGCCCCTCCATTATATACTATATATATAACCCCTCCCCCCGAGCCCCTCCATTATATACTATATATATAACCCCCCCCCCCCGAGCCCCTCCATTATATACTATATATATAACCCCACCCCCCCCGAGCCCCTCCATTATATACTATATATATAACCCCTCCCCCCGAGCCCCTCCATTATATACTATATATATAACCCCCTCCCCCCCGAGCCCCTCCATTATATACTATATATATAACCCCTCCCCCCCGAGCCCCTCCATTATATACTATATATATAACCCCTCCCCCCCGAGCCCCTCCATTATATACTATATATATAACCCCTCCCCCCCGAGCCCCTCCATTATATACTATATATATAACCCCCTCCCCCCGAGCCCCTCCATTATATACTATATATATAACCCCTCCCCCCCCGAGCCCCTCCATTATATACTATATATATAAACCCTCCCCCCGAGCCCCTCCATTATATACTATATATATAACCCCTCCCCCCCGAGCCCCTCCATTATATACTATATATATAACCCCCTCCCCCCCGAGCCCCTCCATTATATACTATATATATAACCCCCTCCCCCCCGAGCCCCTCCATTATATACTATATATATAACCCCCTCCCCCCCGAGCCCCTCCATTATATACTATATATATAACCCCTCCCCCCCGAGCCCCTCCATTATATACTATATATATAACCCCTCCCCCCCGAGCCCCTCCATTATATACTATATATATAACCCCTCCCCCCCGAGCCCCTCCATTATATACTATATATATAACCCCTCCCCCCCGAGCCCCTCCATTATATACTATATATATAACCCCTCCCCCCCGAGCCCCTCCATTATATACTATATATATAACCCCCTCCCCCCCGAGCCCCTCCATTATATACTATATATATAACCCCTCCCCCCGAGCCCCTCCATTATATACTATATATATAACCCCTCCCCCCCGAGCCCCTCCATTATATACTATATATATAACCCCTCCCCCCCGAGCCCCTCCATTATATACTATATATATAACCCCTCCCCCCCGAGCCCCTCCATTATATACTATATATATAACCCCCTCCCCCCCGAGCCCTCCATTATATACTATATATATAACCCCCTCCCCCCGAGCCCCTCCATTATATACTATATATATAACCCCTCCCCCCCGAGCCCCTCCATTATATACTATATATATAACCCCCTCCCCCGAGCCCCTCCATTATATACTATATATATACCCCCTCCCCCCCGAGCCCCTCCATTATATACTATATATATAACCCCCTCCCCCCGAGCCCCTCCATTATATACTATATATATAACCCCCTCCCCCCCGAGCCCCTCCATTATATACTATATATATAACCCCCTCCCCCCGAGCCCCTCCATTATATACTATATATATAACCCCCTCCCCCCCGAGCCCCTCCATTATATACTATATATATAACCCCCTCCCCCCCGAGCCCCTCCATTATATACTATATATAAACCCCTCCCCCCCGAGCCCCTCCATTATATACTATATATATAACCCTCCCCCCCGAGCCCCTCCATTATATACTATATATATAACCCCCTCCCCCCCGAGCCCCTCCATTATATACTATATATATAACCCCTCCCCCCCGAGCCCCTCCATTATATACTATATATATAACCCCTCCCCCCCGAGCCCCTCCATTATATACTATATATATAACCCCCTCCCCCCCGAGCCCCTCCATTATATACTATATATATAACCCCTCCCCCCCGAGCCCCTCCATTATATACTATATATATAACCCCCTCCCCCCCGAGCCCCTCCATTATATACTATATATATAACCCCCTCCCCCCTGAGCCCCTCCATTATATACTATATATATAACCCCTCCCCCCCGAGCCCCTCCATTATATACTATATATATAACCCCTCCCCCCCGAGCCCCTCCATTATATACTATATATATAACCCCACCCCCGAGCCCCTCCATTATATACTATATATATAACCCCTCCCCCCCGAGCCCCTCCATTATATACTATATATATAACCCCTCCCCCCCCGAGCCCCTCCATTATATACTATATATATAACCCCCTCCCCCCCGAGCCCCTCCATTATATACTATATATATAACCCCTCCCCCCGAGCCCCTCCATTCATATACTATATATAAAACCCCCTCCCCCCCCGAGCCCCTCCATTATATACTATATATATAACCCCTCCCCCCCGAGCCCCTCCATTATATACTATATATATAACCCTCCCCCCCGAGCCCCTCCATTATATACTATATATATAACCCCTCCCCCCCGAGCCCCTCCATTATATACTATATATATAACCCCCTCCCCGAGCCCCTCCATTATATACTATATATATACCCCTCCCCCCGAGCCCCTCCATTATATACTATATATATAACCCCCTCCCCCCGAGCCCCTCCATTATATACTATATATATAACCCCCTCCCCCCCGAGCCCCTCCATTATATACTATATATATAACCCCTCCCCCCGAGCCCCTCCATTATATACTATATATATAACCCCTCCCCCCCGAGCCCCTCCATTATATACTATATATATAAACCCCTCCCCCCCGAGCCCCTCCATTATATACTATATATATAACCCCTCCCCGAGCCCATCCATTATATACTATATATATAACCCCTCCCCCCCGAGCCCCTCCATTATATACTATATATATAAACCCCTCCCCCCGAGCCCCTCCATTATATACTATATATATAACCCCTCCCCCCGAGCCCCTCCATTATATACTATATATATAACCCCCTCCCCCCCGAGCCCCTCCATTATATACTATATATATAACCCCTCCCCCCCGAGCCCCTCCATTATATACTATATATATAACCCCTCCCCCCCGAGCCCCTCCATTATATACTATATATATAACCCCTCCCCCCCGAGCCCCTCCATTATATACTATATATATAACCCCTCCCCCCCGAGCCCCTCCATTATATACTATATATAAACCCCCTCCCCCCGAGCCCCTCCATTATATACTATATATATAACCCCCTCCCCCCGAGCCCCTCCATTATATACTATATATATAACCCCTCCCCCCCGAGCCCCTCCATTATATACTATATATATAACCCCCTCCCCCCCGAGCCCCTCCATTATATACTATATATATAACCCCTCCCCCCGAGCCCCTCCATTATATACTATATATATAACCCCCTCCCCCCCGAGCCCCTCCATTATATACTATATATATAACCCCTCCCCCCCGAGCCCCTCCATTATATACTATATATATAACCCCTCCCCCCCGAGCCCCTCCATTATATACTATATATATAACCCCTCCCCCCGAGCCCCTCCATTATATACTATATATATAACCCCCTCCCCCCCGAGCCCCTCCATTATATACTATATATATAACCCCTCCCCCCCGAGCCCCTCCATTATATACTATATATATAACCCCCTCCCCCCGAGCCCCTCCATTATATACTATATATATAACCCCTCCCCCCGAGCCCCTCCATTATATACTATATATATAACCCCCTCCCCCCCGAGCCCCTCCATTATATACTATATATATAACCCCCTCCCCCCCGAGCCCCTCCATTATATACTATATATATAACCCCTCCCCCCCGAGCCCCTCCATTATATACTATATATATAACCCCCTCCCCCCCGAGCCCCTCCATTATATACTATATATATAACCCCTCCCCCCGAGCCCCTCCATTATATAATATATATATAACCCCCCCCCCCCGAGCCCCTCCATTATATACTATATATATAACCCCTCCCCCCGAGCCCCTCCATTATATACTATATATATAACCCCCTCCCCCCGAGCCCCTCCATTATATACTATATATATTAACCCCTCCCCCCGAGCCCCTCCATTATATACTATATATATAACCCCTCCCCCCCGAGCCCCTCCATTATATACTATATATATAACCCCTCCCCCCCGAGCCCCTCCATTATATACTATATATATAACCCCCTCCCCCCGAGCCCCTCCATTATATACGAATATATAAAACCCCTCCCCCCCGAGCCCATCCATTATATACTATATATAACCCTCCCCCCGAGCCCCTCCATTATATACTATATATATACCCCTCCCCCCGAGCCCCTCCATTATATACTATATATAATCCCCCTCCCCCCCCGAGCCCCTCCATTATATACTATATATATAACCCCTCCCCCCGAGCCCCTCCATTATATACTATATATATAACCCCCTCCCCCCGAGCCCTCCATTATATACTATATATATAACCCCTCCCCCGAGCCCCTTCCATTATATACTATATATATAACCCCCTCCCCCCCGAGCCCCTCCATTAATATACTATATATATAACCCCTCCCCCCGACCCCTCCATTATATACTATATAATAACCCCCTCCCCCGAGCCCTCACATTATATACTATATATATAACCCCTCCCCCCCGGCCCCTCCATTATATACTATATATATAACCCCTCCCCCCCGAGCCCCTCCATTATATACTATATATATAACCCCTCCCCCCCGAGCCCCTCCATTATATACTATATATATAACCCCCTCCCCCCGAGCCCCTCCATTATATACTATATATATAACCCCTCCCCCCCCGAGCCCCTCCATTATATACTATATATATAACCCCCTCCCCCCCGAGCCCTCCATTATATACTATATATATAACCCCCTCCCCCCCGAGCCCCTCCATTATATACTATATATATAACCCCCTCCCCCCCGAGCCCCTCCATTATATACTATATATATAACCCCCTCCCCCCCGAGCCCCTCCATTATATACTATATATATAACCCCTCCCCCCCGAGCCCCTCCATTATATACTATATATATAACCCCTCCCCCCCGAGCCCCTCCATTATATACTATATATATAACCCCTCCCCCCCGAGCCCCTCCATTATATACTATATATATAACCCCTCCCCCCCGAGCCCCTCCATTATATACTATATATATAACCCCTCCCCCCCGAGCCCCTCCATTATATACTATATATATAACCCCCTCCCCCCCGAGCCCCTCCATTATATACTATATATATAACCCCTCCCCCCCGAGCCCCTCCATTATATACTATATATATAACCCCTCCCCCCGAGCCCCTCCATTATATACTATATATATAACCCCCTCCCCCCCGAGCCCCTCCATTATATACTATATATATAACCCCCTCCCCCCCGAGCCCCTCCATTATATACTATATATATAACCCCCTCCCCCCGAGCCCCTCCATTATATACTATATATATAACCCCCTCCCCCCCGAGCCCCTCCATTATATACTATATATATAACCCCTCCCCCCCGAGCCCCTCCATTATATACTATATATATAACCCCCTCCCCCCCGAGCCCCTCCATTATATACTATATATATAACCCCTCCCCCCCGAGCCCCTCCATTATATACTATATATATAACCCCTCCCCCCCGAGCCCCTCCATTATATACTATATATATAACCCCCTCCCCCCCGAGCCCCTCCATTATATACTATATATATAACCCCCTCCCCCCCGAGCCCCTCCATTATATACTATATATATAACTCCTCCCCCCCCGAGCCCCTCCATTATATACTATATATATAACCCCCTCCCCCCGAGCCCCTCCATTATATACTATATATATAACCCCTCCCCCCCGAGCCCCTCCATTATATACTATATATATAACCCCCTCCCCCCCGAGCCCCTCCATTATATACTATATATATAACCCCTCCCCCCCGAGCCCCTCCATTATATACTATATATATAACCCCCTCCCCCCCGAGCCCCTCCATTATATACTATATATATAACCCCCTCCCCCCCGAGCCCCTCCATTATATACTATATATATAACCCCTCCCCCCCGAGCCCCTCCATTATATACTATATATATAACCCCTCCCCCCGAGCCCCTCCATTATATACTATATATATAACCCCTCCCCCCCGAGCCCCTCCATTATATACTATATATATAACCCCCTCCCCCCGAGCCCCTCCATTATATACTATATATATAACCCCCTCCCCCCCGAGCCCCTCCATTATATACTATATATATAACCCCTCCCCCCGAGCCCCTCCATTATATACTATATATATAACCCCCTCCCCCCCGAGCCCCTCCATTATATACTATATATATAACCCCTCCCCCCCGAGCCCCTCCATTATATACTATATATATAACCCCTCCCCCCCGAGCCCCTCCATTATATACTATATATATAACCCCTCCCCCCCGAGCCCCTCCATTATATACTATATATATAACCCCCTCCCCCCCGAGCCCCTCCATTATATACTATATATATAACCCCCTCCCCCCCGAGCCCCTCCATTATATACTATATATATAACCCCTCCCCCCCGAGCCCCTCCATTATATACTATATATATAACCCCCTCCCCCCCGAGCCCCTCCATTATATACTATATATATAACCCCCTCCCCCCGAGCCCCTCCATTATATACTATATATATAACCCCCTCCCCCCCGAGCCCCTCCATTATATACTATATATATAACCCCCTCCCCCCCGAGCCCCTCCATTATATACTATATATATAAACCCCTCCCCCCGAGCCCCTCCATTATATACTATATATATAACCCCTCCCCCCCGAGCCCCTCCATTATATACTATATATATAACCCCTCCCCCCCGAGCCCCTCCATTATATACTATATATATAACCCCTCCCCCCCGAGCCCCTCCATTATATACTATATATATAACCCCTCCCCCCCGAGCCCCTCCATTATATACTATATATATAACCCCTCCCCCCCGAGCCCCTCCATTATATACTATATATATAACCCCCTCCCCCCCGAGCCCCTCCATTATATACTATATATATAACCCCTCCCCCCCGAGCCCCTCCATTATATACTATATATATAACCCCCTCCCCCCGAGCCCCTCCATTATATACTATATATATAACCCCTCCCCCCGAGCCCCTCCATTATATACTATATATATAACCCCCCCCCGAGCCCCTCCATTATATACTATATATATAACCCCTCCCCCCGAGCCCCTCCATTATATACTATATATATAACCCCCTCCCCCCCGAGCCCCTCCATTATATACTATATATATAACCCCTCCCCCCGAGCCCCTCCATTATATACTATATATATAACCCCTCCCCCCCGAGCCCCTCCATTATATACTATATATATAACCCCCTCCCCCCCGAGCCCCTCCATTATATACTATATATATAACCCCCTCCCCCCCGAGCCCCTCCATTATATTCTATATATATAACCCCCTCCCCCCCGAGCCCCTCCATTATATACTATATATATAACCCCTCCCCCCCCGAGCCCCTCCATTATATACTATATATATAACCCCCTCCCCCCGAGCCCCTCCATTATATACTATATATATAACCCCCTCCCCCCGAGCCCCTCCATTATATACTATATATATAACCCCTCCCCCCCGAGCCCCTCCATTATATACTATATATATAACCCCCTCCCCCCCGAGCCCCTCCATTATATACTATATATATAACCCCCCCCCCGAGCCCCTCCATTATATACTATATATATAACCCCTCCCCCCCGAGCCCCTCCATTATATACTATATATATAACCCCCTCCCCCCCGAGCCCCTCCATTATATACTATATATATAACCCCCTCCCCCCCGAGCCCCTCCATTATATACTATATATATAACCCCTCCCCCCCGAGCCCCTCCATTATATACTATATATATAACCCCCTCCCCCCCGAGCCCCTCCATTATATACTATATATATAACCCCCTCCCCCCCCGAGCCCCTCCATTATATACTATATATATAACCCCCTCCCCCCCGAGCCCCTCCATTATATACTATATATATAACCCCTCCCCCCCGAGCCCCTCCATTATATACTATATATATAACCCCTCCCCCCCGAGCCCCTCCATTATATACTATATATATACCCCTCCCCCCCGAGCCCCTCCATTATATACTATATATATAACCCCCTCCCCCCCGAGCCCCTCCATTATATACTATATATATAACCCCCTCCCCCCCGAGCCCCTCCATTATATACTATATATATAACCCCCTCCCCCCGAGCCCCTCCATTATATACTATATATATAACCCCTCCCCCCCGAGCCCCTCCATTATATACTATATATATAACCCCCTCCCCCCCGAGCCCCTCCATTATATACTATATATATACCCCCTCCCCCCCCGAGCCCCTCCATTATATACTATATATATAACCCCCTCCCCCCCGAGCCCCTCCATTATATACTATATATATAACCCCCTCCCCCCCGAGCCCCTCCATTATATACTATATATATAACCCCCTCCCCCCCGAGCCCCTCCATTATATACTATATATATAACCCCTCCCCCCGAGCCCCTCCATTATATACTATATATATACCCCTCCCCCCCGGAGCCCCTCCATTATATACTATATATATAACCCCCTCACCCCGAGCCCCTCCATTATATACTATATATATAACCCCCTCCCCCCCGAGCCCCTCCATTATATACTATATATATAACCCCCTCCCCCCGAGCCCCTCCATATATACTATATATATAACCCTCCCCCCCGAGCCCCTCCATTATATACTATATATATAACCCCTCCCCCCGAGCCCCTCCATTATATACTATATTATAACCCCCCCCCCCCGAGCCCTCATTATATACTATATATATAACCCCCTCCCCCCCGAGCCCCTCCATTATATACTATATATATAACCCCTCCCCCCCGAGCCCCTCCATTATATACTATATATATAACCCCTCCCCCCCGATCCCCTCCATTATATACTATATATATAACCCCCCCCCCGAGCCCCTCCATTATATACTATATATATAACCCCTCCCCCCGAGCCCCTCCATTATATACTATATATATAACCCCTCCCCCCCGAGCCCCTCCATTATATACTATATATATAACCCCCTCCCCCCCGAGCCCCTCCATTATATACTATATATATAACCCCTCCCCCCGAGCCCCTCCATTATATACTATATATATAACCCCCTCCCCCCCGAGCCCCTCCATTATATACTATATATATAACCCCCTCCCCCCCGAGCCCCTCCATTATATACTATATATATAACCCCCTCCCCCCCGAGCCCCTCCATTATATACTATATATATAACCCCCTCCCCCCCGAGCCCCTCCATTATATACTATATATATAACCCCCTCCCCCCCGAGCCCCTCCATTATATACTATATATATAACCCCCTCCCCCCCGAGCCCCTCCATTATATACTATATATATAACCCCTCCCCCCCGAGCCCCTCCATTATATACTATATATATAACCCCCTCCCCCCCGAGCCCCTCCATTATATACTATATATATAACCCCCTCCCCCCCGAGCCCCTCCATTATATACTATATATATAACCCCCTCCCCCCGAGCCCCTCCATTATATACTATATATATAACCCCCTCCCCCCCGAGCCCCTCCATTATATACTATATATATAACCCCCTCCCCCCCCGAGCCCCTCCATTATATACTATATATATAACCCCCTCCCCCCGAGCCCCTCCATTATATACTATATATATAACCCCTCCCCCCGAGCCCCTCCATTATATACTATATATATAACCCCTCCCCCCGAGCCCCTCCATTATATACTATATATATAACCCCCTCCCCCCGAGCCCCTCCATTATATACTATATATATAACCCCTCCCCCCCGAGCCCCTCCATTATATACTATATATATAACCCCCTCCCCCCCGAGCCCCTCCATTATATACTATATATATAACCCCTCCCCCCGAGCCCCTCCATTATATACTATATATATACCCCCTCCCCCCCGAGCCCCTCCATTATATACTATATATATAACCCCTCCCCCCCGAGCCCCTCCATTATATACTATATATATAACCCCTCCCCCCCGAGCCCCTCCATTATATACTATATATATAACCCCTCCCCCCCGAGCCCCTCCATTATATACTATATATATAACCCCTCCCCCCCGAGCCCCTCCATTATATACTATATATATAACCCCTCCCCCCCGAGCCCCTCCATTATATACTATATATATAACCCCTCCCCCCCGAGCCCCTCCATTATATACTATATATATAACCCCTCCCCCCCGAGCCCCTCCATTATATACTATATATATAACCCCTCCCCCCCGAGCCCCTCCATTATATACTATATATATAACCCCTCCCCCCCGAGCCCCTCCATTATATACTATATATATAACCCCCTCCCCCCGAGCCCCTCCATTATATACTATATATAGAACCCCCTCCCCCCCGAGCCCCTCCATTATATACTATATATATAACCCCTCCCCCCCGAGCCCCTCCATTATATACTATATATATAACCCCTCCCCCCCGAGCCCCTCCATTATATACTATATATATAACCCCCTCCCCCCCGAGCCCCTCCATTATATACTATATATATAACCCCCTCCCCCCCGAGCCCCTCCATTATATACTATATATATAACCCCCTCCCCCCCGAGCCCCTCCATTATATACTATATATATAACCCCCTCCCCCCCGAGCCCCTCCATTATATACTATATATATAACCCCCTCCCCCCCGAGCCCCTCCATTATATACTATATATATAACCCCTCCCCCCCGAGCCCCTCCATTATATACTATATATATAAACCCCTCCCCCCCGAGCCCCTCCATTATATACTATATATATAACCCCCTCCCCCCCGAGCCCTCCATTATATACTATATATATAACCCCCCTCCCCCCGAGCCCCTCCATTATATACTATATATATAACCCCCTCCCCCCCGAGCCCCTCCATTATATACTATATATATAACCCCTCCCCCCCGAGCCCCTCCATTATATACTATATATATAACCCTCCCCCCCCCGAGCCCCTCCATTATATACTATATATATAACCCCCTCCCCCCGAGCCCCTCCATTATATACTATATATATAACCCCCTCCCCCCCGAGCCCCTCCATTATATACTATATATATAACCCCCTCCCCCCGAGCCCCTCCATTATATACTATATATATAACCCCTCCCCCCCGAGCCCCTCCATTATATACTATATATATAACCCCCTCCCCCCGAGCCCCTCCATTATATACTATATATATAACCCCTCCCCCCCGAGCCCCTCCATTATATACTATATATATAACCCCCTCCCCCCGAGCCCCTCCATTATATACTATATATATAACCCCCTCCCCCCCGAGCCCCTCCATTATATACTATATATATAACCCCTCCCCCGAGCCCCTCCATTATATACTATATATATAACCCCCTCCCCCCCGAGCCCCTCCATTATATACTATATATATAACCCCTCCCCCCCGAGCCCCTCCATTATATACTATATATATAACCCCTCCCCCCGAGCCCCTCCATTATATACTATATATATAACCCCTCCCCCCCGAGCCCCTCCATTATATACTATATATATAACCCCTCCCCCCCGAGCCCCTCCATTATATACTATATATATAACCCCTCCCCCCCGAGCCCCTCCATTATATACTATATATATAACCCCTCCCCCCCGAGCCCCTCCATTATATACTATATATATAACCCCCTCCCCCCGAGCCCCTCCATTATATACTATATATATAACCCCCTCCCCCCCGAGCCCCTCCATTATATACTATATATATAACCCCTCCCCCCGAGCCCCTCCATTATATACTATATATATAACCCCCTCCCCCCCGAGCCCCTCCATTATATACTATATATATAACCCCTCCCCCCCGAGCCCCTCCATTATATACTATATATATAACCCCCTCCCCCCCGAGCCCCTCCATTATATACTATATATATAACCCCCTCCCCCCCGAGCCCCTCCATTATATACTATATATATAACCCCCTCCCCCCCGAGCCCCTCCATTATATACTATATATATAACCCCTCCCCCCCGAGCCCCTCCATTATATACTATATATATAAACCCCTCCCCCCCGAGCCCCTCCATTATATACTATATATATAACCCCTCCCCCCCGAGCCCCTCCATTATATACTATATATATAACCCCCTCCCCCCCGAGCCCCTCCATTATATACTATATATATAACCCCTCCCCCCGAGCCCCTCCATTATATACTATATATATAACCCTCCCCCCGAGCCCCTCCATTATATACTATATATATAACCCCTCCCCCCGAGCCCCTCCATTATATACTATATATATAACCCCCTCCCCCCCGAGCCCCTCCATTATATACTATATATATAACCCCTCCCCCCCGAGCCCCTCCATTATATACTATATATATAACCCCTCCCCCCGAGCCCCTCCATTATATACTATATATATAACCCCCTCCCCCCCGAGCCCCTCCATTATATACTATATATATAACCCCTCCCCCCCGAGCCCCTCCATTATATACTATATATATAACCCCCTCCCCCCCGAGCCCCTCCATTATATACTATATATATAACCCCTCCCCCCGAGCCCCTCCATTATATACTATATATATAACCCCCTCCCCCCGAGCCCCTCCATTATATACTATATATATAACCCCCTCCCCCCCGAGCCCCTCCATTATATACTATATATATAACCCCTCCCCCCGAGCCCCTCCATTATATACTATATATATAACCCCTCCCCCCGAGCCCCTCCATTATATACTATATATATAACCCCTCCCCCCCCGAGCCCCTCCATTATATACTATATATATAACCCCTCCCCCCCGAGCCCCTCCATTATATACTATATATATAACCCCCTCCCCCCCGAGCCCCTCCATTATATACTATATATATAACCCCTCCCCCCCGAGCCCCTCCATTATATACTATATATATAACCCCTCCCCCCCGAGCCCCTCCATTATATACTATATATATAACCCCTCCCCCCCGAGCCCCTCCATTATATACTATATATATAACCCCTCCCCCCCGAGCCCCTCCATTATATACTATATATATAACCCCCTCCCCCCCGAGGCCCCTCCATTATATACTATATATAAACCCTCCCCCCCCGAGCCCCTCCATTATATACTATATATATAACCCCTCCCCCCGAGCCCCTCCATTATATACTATATATATAACCCCCTCCCCCCCGAGCCCCTCCATTATATACTATATATATAACCCCTCCCCCCCGAGCCCCTCCATTATATACTATATATATAACCCCTCCCCCCCGAGCCCCTCCATTATATACTATATATATAACCCCCTCCCCCCGAGCCCCTCCATTATATACTATATATATAAACCCCTCCCCCCCGAGCCCCTCCATTATATACTATATATATAAACCCCTCCCCCCCGAGCCCCTCCATTATATACTATATATATAACCCCCTCCCCCCCGAGGCCCCTCCATTATATACTATATATATAACCCCTCCCCCCGAGCCCCTCCATTATATACTATATATATAACCCCCTCCCCCCCGAGCCCCTCCATTATATACTATATATATAACCCCCTCCCCCCCCGAGCCCCTCCATTATATACTATATATATAACCCCCTCCCCCCGAGCCCCTCCATTATATACTATATATATAACCCCTCCCCCCCGAGCCCCTCCATTATATACTATATATATAACCACCTTCTATTTACCCCCCGAGCCCCTCCATTATATACTATATATATAACCCCCTCCCCCCCGAGCCCCTCCATTATATACTATATATATTAACCCCCTCCCCCCGAGCCCCTCCATTATATACTATATATATAACCCCTCCCCCGAGCCCCTCCATTATATACTATATATATAACCCCCTCCCCCCCGAGCCCCTCCATTATATACTATATATATAACCCCTCCCCCCGAGCCCCTCCATTATATACTATATATATAACCCTCCCCCCGAGCCCCTCCATTATATACTATATATATACCCCTCCCCCCCGAGCCCCTCCATTATATACTATATATATAACCCCCTCCCCCCCGAGCCCCTCCATTATATACTATATATATAACCCCTCCCCCCCGAGCCCCTCCATTATATACTATATATATAACCCCCTCCCCCCCGAGCCCCTCCATTATATACTATATATATAACCCCTCCCCCCCGAGCCCCTCCATTATATACTATATATATAACCCCCTCCCCCCCGAGCCCCTCCATTATATACTATATATATAACCCCTCCCCCCGAGCCCCTCCATTATATACTATATATATAACCCCTCCCCCCCGAGCCCCTCCATTATATACTATATATATAACCCCCCCCCCCGAGCCCCTCCATTATATACTATATATATAACCCCCTCCCCCCCCGAGCCCCTCCATTATATACTATATATATAACCCCCTCCCCCCCGAGCCCCTCCATTATATACTATATATATAACCCCCTCCCCCCGAGCCCCTCCATTATATACTATATATATAACCCCTCCCCCCCGAGCCCCTCCATTATATACTATATATATAACCCCCTCCCCCCCGAGCCCCTCCATTATATACTATATATATAACCCCTCCCCCCCGAGCCCCTCCATTATATACTATATTATATAACCCCCTCCCCCCGAGCCCCTCCATTATATCTATATATATAACCCCTCCCCCCCGAGCCCCTCCATTATATACTATATATATAACCCCCTCCCCCCCGAGCCCCTCCATTATATACTATATATATAACCCCTCCACCCCGAGCCCCTCCATTATATACTATATATATAACCCCCTCCCCCCCCGAGCCCCTCCATTATATACTATATATATAACCCCTCCCCCCCGAGCCCCTCCATTATATACTATATATATAACCCCCTCCCCCCCGAGCCCCTCCATTATATACTATATATATAACCCCCCCCCCCCCGAGCCCCTCCATTATATACTATATATATAACCCCCCCCCCCCGAGCCCCTCCATTATAACTATATATATAACCCCCTCCCCCCCGAGCCCCTCCATTATATACTATATATATAACCCCTCCCCCCCGAGCCCCTCCATTATATACTATATATATAACCCCTCCCCCGACCCCTCCATATATACTATATATATAACCCCTCCCCCCCGAGCCCCTCCATTATATACTATATATATAACCCCCGCCCCCCCGAGCCCCTCCATTATATACTATATATATAACCCCGCCTCCCCCGAGCCCCTCCATTATATACTATATATATAACCCCCTCCCCCCCGAGCCCCCCATTATATACTATATATATAACCCCTCCCCCCCGAGCCCCTCCATTATATACTATATATATAACCCCTGTACCCCCTCCCCCCGAGCCCCTCCATTATATACTATATATATACCCCTACCCCCGAGCCCCTCCATTATATACTATATATATAACCCCTCCCCCCCGAGCCCCTCCATTATATACTATATATATAACCCCTCCCCCCGAGCCCCTCCATTATATACTATATATATAACCCCCTCCCCCCGAGCCCCTCCATTATATACTATATATATAACCCCTCCCCCCGAGCCCCTCCATTATATACTATATATATAACCCCTCCCCCCCGAGCCCCTCCATTATATACTATATATATAACCCCTCCCCCCGAGCCCCTCCATTATATACTATATATATAACCCCTCCCCCCCGAGCCCCTCCATTATATACTATATATATAACCCCTCCCCCCCGAGCCCCTCCATTATATACTATATATATAACCCCTCCCCCCCGAGCCCCTCCATTATATACTATATATATAACCCCCTCCCCCCGAGCCCCTCCATTATATACTATATATATAACCCCTCCCCCCCGAGACCCTCCATTATATACTATATATATAACCCCCTCCCCCCCCGAGCCCCTCCATTATATACTATATATATAACCCCCTCTCCCCCCGAGCCCCTCCATTATATACTATAATATATACCCCCTCCCCCCCGATCCCCTCCATTAATACTATAATATATAACCTCACCTCCCCCCCCCCGAGCCCCTCCATTATATACTATATATTATAAATGCCCCTCCCCCCCCGAGCCCCTCCATTATATACTATATATATAACCCCCTCCCCCCCCGAGCCCCTCCATTATATACTATATATATAACCCCTCCCCCCCGAGCCCCTCCATTATATACTATATATATAACCCCTCCCCCCGAGCCCCTCCATTATATACTATATATATAACCCCCCTCCCCCCCGAGCCCCTCCATTATATACTATATATATAACCCCTCCCCCCCGAGCCCCTCCATTATATACTATATATATAACCCCTCCCCCCCGAGCCCCTCCATTATATACTATAGATATAACCCCCTCCCCCCCCGAGCCCCTCCATTATATACTATATATATAACCCCTCCCCCCCGAGCCCCTCCTTTTTATACTATATATATAACCCCACCCCCCCCGAGCCCCTCCATTATATACTATATATATAACCCCCACCCCCCGAGCCCCTCCATTATATACTATATATATAACCCCCTCCCCCCCGAGCCCCTCCATTATATACTATATATATAACCCCCTCCCCCCCGCCCCTCCATTATATACTATATATATAACCCCCTCCCCCCCCGAGCCCCTCCATTATATACTATATATATAACCCCTCCCCCCGAGCCCCTCCATTATATACTATATATATAACCCCCCCCCCGAGCCCCTCCATTATATACTATATATATAACCCCCTCCCCCCCGAGCCCCTCCATTATATACTATATATATAACCCCCTCCCCCCCGAGCCCCTCCATTATATACTATATATATAACCCCCCCCGAGCCCCTCCATTATATACTATATATATAACCCCCTCCCCCCGAGCCCCTCCATTATATACTATATATATAACCCCTCCCCCCCGAGCCCCTCCATTATATACTATATATATAACCCCTCCCCCCCGAGCCCCTCCATTATATACTATATATATAACCCCTCCCCCCCGAGCCCCTCCATTATATACTATATATATAACCCCCTCCCCCCCGAGCCCCTCCATTATATACTATATATATAACCCCTCCCCCCCGAGCCCTCCATTATATACTATATATATAACCCCTCCCCCCGACCCCTCCATCTATATACTATATATATAACCCCTCCCCCCCCGAGCCCCTCCATTATATACTATATATATAACCCCTCCCCCCCGAGTCCCCTCCATTATATACTATATATATAACCCCTCCCCCCGAGCCCCTCCATTATATACTATATATATAAACCCCTCCCCCCCGAGCCCCTCCATTATATACTATATATATAACCCCCTCCCCCCCGAAGCCCCTCCCTATATATACTATATATATAACCCCTCCCCCCCGAGCCCCTCCATTATATACATATATATAACCCCCCCCCCCGAGCCCCTCCATTATATACTATATATATAACCCCTCCCCCCCGAGCCCCTCCATTATATACTATATATAATACCCCCTCCCCCCGAGTCCCCTCCATTATATACTATATATATAACCCCCTCCCCCCCGAGCCCCTCCATTATATACTATATATATAACCCTCCCCCCCGAGCCCCTCCATTATATACTATATATATAACCCCCTCCCCGAGCCCCTCCATTATATACTATATATATAACCCCTCCCCCCGAGCCCCTCCATTATATACTATATATATAACCCCTCCCCCCGAGCCCCTCCATTATATACTATATATATAACCCCCCCCCCCCCGAGCCCCTCCATTATATACTATATATATAACCCCCTCCCCCCCGAGCCCCTCCATTATATACTATATATATAACCCCCTCCCCCCGAGCCCCTCCATTATATACTATATATATAACCCCTCCCCCCCGAGCCCCTCCATTATATACTATATATATAACCCCCTCCCCCCCGAGCCCCTCCATTATATACTATATATAAACCCCCCCCCCCGAGCCCCTCCATTATATACTATATATATAACCCCTCCCCCCCGAGCCCCTCCATTATATACTGATATATATAACCCCTCCCCCCGAGCCCCTACCATTAGATACCTATATATATAACCCCTCCCCGCCCGAGCCCCTCCATTATATACTATATATATACCCCTCCCCCCCCCCGAGCCCCGCGCACTTATATACTATAGTATATAACCCCCCTCCCCCAGAGCGGCCCTCCATGATATACGATATATATAACCCCTCCCGCCCGAGCCCCTCCATTATCATACTATATATAATAACTCCCTTCCCCCCTGAGCCGCCCCTCCATTATATACTATATATATAACCACCTCCCCACCGAGCCCCTCCATTATATCTATATATATTAACCCACTCCCCCCCGAGCCCCGCCATTATATACGATATATATAGACCCCTCCCCCCGAGTCCCCTCCGAGTATATACTATATATATTACCCCCTCCCCCCCGAGCCCCTCCATTATATACTATATATATAGACCCCTCCCCCCCGAGACCCTCCATTATATACTATATATATAAAACCCCTCCCCCCCGAGCCCCTCCATTATATACTATATATATAACCCCCCGAGCCCCTCCATTATATACTATATATATAACCCCCTCCCCCGAGCCCCTCCATTATATACTATATATATAACCCCTCCCCCCCGAGCCCCTCCATTATATACTATATATATAACCCCCTCCCCCCCGAGCCCCTCCATTATATACTATATATATAACCCCCCCCCCCGAGCCCCTCCATTATAACTATATATATAACCCCTCCCCCCGAGCCCCTCCATTATATACTATATATATAACCCCTCCCCCCCGAGCCCCTCCATTATATACTATATATATAACCCCCTCCCCCCCCGAGCCCTCCATTATATACTATATATATAACCCCCTCCCCCCGAGCCCCTCCATTATATACTATATATATAACCCCTCCCCCCCGAGCCCCTCCATTATATACTATATATATAACCCCCTCCCCCCCGAGCCCCTCCATTATATACTATATATATAACCCCCCCCCCCGAGCCCCTCCATTATATACTATATATTAACCCCCCTCCCCCCGAGCCCCTCCATTATATACTATATATATAACCCTTCCCCCCGAGCCCGCTCCATTATATACTATATATATAACCCCCTCCCCCCCGAGCCCCTCCATTATATACTATATATATAACCCCCTCCCCCCCGAGCCCCTCCATTATATACTATATAATAACCCCCTCCCCCCCGAGCCCCTCCATATATACTATATATATAACCCCTCCCCCCCGAGCCCCTCCATTATATACTATATATATAACCCCTCCCCCCGAGCCCCTCCATTATATACGATATATATATACCCCTCCCCCCGAGCCACCTCCATTATATACTATATATATAACGCCCCTCCCCCCCGAGCCCCTCCATTATATACTATATATATAACCCCTCCCCCCCGAGCCCCTCCATTATATACTATATATATAACACCCCCCAGTAACCCCCTCCCCCCCTAGCCCCTCCATTATATACTATATATAACACCCCTCCCCCCCGAGCCCCTCCATTATATACTATATATATAACCCCTCCCCCCGAGCCCCTCCAATTTATACTATATATATAACCCCCTCCCCCCCGAGCCCCTCCATATATACTATATATATAACACCCCCCCCCGAGCCCCTCCATTTATATACTATATATATAACCTAACCCCCTCCCCCCGGCCCCTCCATTAATATACTATTATATAACCCCCCCTCCCCCCCGAGCCCCTCCATTATATACTATATATATAAACCCCTCCCCCCCGAGCCCCCCATTATTACTATATATATAACCCCCCCGAGCCCCTCCATTATATTACTATATATATAACCCCTCCCCCCGAGCCCCTCCATTATATACTATATATATAAACCCCTCCCCCGAGCCCCTCCATTATATACTATATATATAACCCCCTCCCCCCCGAGCCCCTCCATTATATACTATATAAATAAAAAACCCTCCCCCGAGCCCCTCCATTATATACTATATATATAACCCCCTCCCCCGAGCCCCTCCATTATATACTATATATATAACCCCCTCCCCCGAGCCCCTCCATTATATACTATATATATAAGCCCCTCCCCCCCGAGCCCCTCCATTATAAACTATATATATAACCCCTCCCCCCGAGCCCCTCCATTATATACTATATATATAACCCCCTCCCCCCCGAGCCCCTCCATTATATACTATATATATAACCCCCTCCCCCCCGAGCCCTCCATTATATACTATATATATAACCCCTCCCCCCCGAGCCCCTCCATTATATACTATATATATAACCCCCTCCCCCCCGAGCCCCTCCATTATATACTATATATATAACCCCCTCCCCCCCGAGCCACTCCATTATATACTATATATATAACCCCTCCCCCCCGAGCCCCTCCATTATATACTATATATATAACCCCCTCCCCCCGAGCCCCTCCATTATATACTATATATAAACCCCCTCCCCCCGAGCCCCTCCATTATATACTATATATATAACCCCTCCCCCCCGAGCCCCTCCATTATATACTAGATATATTAAACCCCTCCCCCCCGAGCCCCTCCATTATATACTATATATATAACCCCTCCCCCGCCGAGCCCCTCCATTATATACTATAATATATAACCCCTCCCCCCCGAGCCCCTCATTATATACTATATATATAACCCCCTCCCCCCGAGCCCCTCCATTATATACTATATAATAACCCCCTCCCCCACGAGCCCCTCCATTATATACTATATATATAACCCCCTCCCCCCCCGAGCCCCTCCATTATAGACTATATATATAACCCCCTCCCCCCCGAGCCCCTCCATTATATACTATATATATAACCCCTCCCCCCCGAGCCCCTCCATTATATACTATATATATAAACCCCTCCCCCCCGAGCCCCTCCATTATATACTATATATATAACCCCCTCCCCCCCGAGCCCCTCCATTATATACTATATATATAACCCCTCCCCCGAGCCCCTCCATTTATACTATATATATAACCCCCTCCCCCCCGAGCCCCTCCATTATATACTATATATATAACCCCCCCCCGAGCCCCTCCATTATATACTATATATATAACCCCCTCCCCCCGAGCCCCTCCATTATATACTATATATATAACCCCTCCCCCCCGAGCCCCTCCATTATATACTATATATATAACCCCTCCCCCGAGCCCTCCATTATATACTAATATATAACCCCTCCCCCCGAGCCCCTCCATTATATACTATATATATAACCCCTCCCCCCCGAGCCCCTCCATTATATACTATATATATAAACCCCCTCCCCCCGAGCCCCTCCATTATATACTATATATATAAACCCCCTCCCCCCCGAGCCCCTCCATTATATACTATATATATATACACCCCTCCCCCCGAGCCCCTCCATTATATACTATATATATAACCCCCTCCCCCCGAGCCCTCCATTATATACTATATATATAACCCCTCCCCCCGAGCCCCTCCATTATATACTATATATATAACCCCTCCCCCCGAGCCCCTCCATTATATACTATATATATAACCCCTCCCCCCGAGCCCCTCCATTATATACTATATATATAACCCCTCCCCCCCGAGCCCCTCCATTATATACTATATATATAACCCCTCCCCCCCGAGCCCCTCCATTATATACTATATATATAACCCCTCCCCCCCGAGCCCCTCCATTATATACTATATATATAACCCCCTCCCCCCCGAGCCCCTCCATTATATACTATATATATAACCCCTCCCCCCCCCGAGCCCCTCCATTATATACTATATATATAACCCCCTCCCCCCGAGCCCCTCCATTATATACTATATATATAACCCCTCCCCCCCGAGCCCCTCCATTATATACTATATATATAACCCTCCCCCCCGAGCCCCTCCATTATATACTATATATATAACCCCTCCCCCCCGAGCCCCTCCATTATATACTATATATATAACCCCCCCGAGCCCCTCCATTATATACTATATATATAACCCCCTCCCCCGAGCCCCTCCATTATATACTATATATATAAGCCCCTCCCCCCGAGCCCCTCCATTATATACTATATATATACCCCCTCCCCCCCGAGCCCCTCCATTATATACTATATATATAACCCCCTCCCCCGAGCCCCTCCATTATATACTATATATATAACCCCCTCCCCCCCGAGCCCCTCCATTATATACTATATATATAACCCCCTCCCCCGAGCCCCTCCATTATATACTATATATATAACCCCCTCCCCCCGAGCCCCTCCATTATATACTATATATATAACCCCCTCCCCCCCGAGCCCCTCCATTATATACTATATATATAACCCCCCTCCCCCCGAGCCCCTCCATTATATACTATATATATAACCCCTCCCCCCCGAGCCCCTCCATTATATACTATATATATAACCCCTCCCCCCCCGAGCCCCTCCATTATATACTATATATATATAACCCCTCCCCCCCGAGCCCCTCCATTATATACTATATATATAACCCCCTCCCCCGAGCCCCTCCATTATATACTATATATATAACCCCTCCCCCCGAGCCCCTCCATTATATAAATATATAAATAACCCCTCCCCCCCGAGCCCCTCCATAATATACTAAATATAAAACCCCCCCCCCCGAGCCCCTCCATTATATACTATATATATAACCCCACCCCCCGAGCCCCCCATTAAATACTATATTTATAAACCCCCCCCCGAGCCCCTCCATTAATACTAATATAAATACCCCCCCCGAGCCCCTCCATTATATACTATATATATAACCCCCCCCCCCCCGAGCCCCTCCATTATATACAATATAAATACCCCCCCCGTTGGCCCCTCCATTATATACTATTATATATATAACCCCCCCCCCCGAGCCCCTCCATTATATACTATATATAAAACCCCACCCCCCCGAGCCCCTCCATTAATATACTATAAATATAAACCCTCTCCCCCCCGAGCCCCTCCATTTATACTAATATATAAACCCCTCCCCCGAGCCCCCTCCATTATATACTATATATATAACCCCCTCCCCCCCGAGCCCCCCCATTATATACAATATAATAACCCCCTCCCCCCCCAGCCCTCCCTATATATACAATATATATAACCCCCTCCCCCCGAGCCCCTCCATTATAATACTATATATATAACCCCTCCCCCCCGAGCCCCTCCATTATAAACTATAATATAACCCCTTCCCCCGCCGAGCCCCTCCATTATAATACTATATATATAACCCCCCTCCCCCCGAGCCCCTCCATTATATACTATATATATAACCCCTCCCCCCCCGACCCCCTCCATTATATACTATATATATAACCCCTCTCCCCCCGAGCCACTCCATTATATACTATATATATAACCCCCTCCCCCCCGAGCCCCTCCATTATATACTATATATATAACCCCCCCCCCCGAGCCCCTCCATTATATACTATATATATACCCCTCCCCCCCGAGCCCCTCCATTATATACTATATATATAACCCCCTCCCCCCCGAGCCCCTCCATTATATACTATATATATAACCCCCCTCCCCCCCGAGCCCCTCCATTATATACTATATATATAACCCCTCCCCCCGAGCCCCTCCATTATATACTATATATATAACCCCTCCCCCCCGAGCCCCTCCATTATATACTATATATATAACCCCTCCCCCCCGAGCCCCTCCATTATATACTATATATATACCCTCCCCCCCGAGCCCCTCCATTATATACTATATATATAACCCCTCCCCCCCGAGCCCCTCCATTATATACTATATATATAACCCCTCCCCCGAGCCCCTCCATTATATACTATATATATACCCCCTCCCCCCGCGACCCCTCCATTATATACTATATATATATAACCCCCCTCCCCCCGAGCCCCTCCATTATATACTATATATATAACCCCTCCCCCCCGAGCCCCTCCATTATATATACTATATATATAACCCCCCCCCCCGAGCCCCTCCATTATAATACTATATATATAACCCCCCCCGAGCCCCTCATTATATACTAAATATAAAATAAACCCCTCCCCCCCGACCCCTCCATTCTATACTATATATATAACCCTTCCCTCGCCCCCCCGAAGCCCCTCCATTAATACTAAATATATAACCCCCACCCCCCGAGCCCCTCCATTAAAACTATATAAATAACCCCAACCCCCCGAGCCCCTCCACATAATATACTATATATATAACCCCCCTCCCCCCGAGCCCTCCATTATATACTATATATATAACCCCCTCCCCCCCGAGCCCCTCCATTATATACTATATATATAA
>NW_024470832.1:0-25000 GCF_017639515.1 Carcharodon carcharias
ACTAACCTCAGTCTCTGTACCCTACACTGAGGGTGAGTGAGGGAGTGAGTGAGGGGTGATTGACTAACCTCAGACTCAGTACCCTACACTGAGGGTGAGTGAGGGGGCAGTGAGGGAGTGAGTGACTAACCTCAGTCTCTGTACCCTACACTGAGGGTGAGGGGGTGAGTGAGGCAGTGAGTGAGGGGTGAATGACTAATCTCAGTCTCTGTACCCAACACTGAGGGGTTGAGGGAGTGAGCAAGAGGGTGAGAGGGGGGGTGAGGAGTGAGTGACTAACCTCAGTCTCTGTACCCTATACTGAGGGTGAGGGACTGAGTGAGGGGGTAGTGAGAGAGTGAGTGAGGGGGGATGAGGGCGAGTGAGGGGGTGAGAGATTAAGCTCAGTCTCTGTACCCTACACTGAGGGTGAGTGAGTGAGTGAGTGAGGAGGTGAGGGGGTGAGGGGTGAATGACTAACCTCAGTCTCTGTACCCTACACTGAGGGTGAGTGAGGGAGTGAGGGGGTGAGTGAATAACCTCAGTCTCTGTACCCTACACTGAGGGAGTGAGTGAGGGGGGAGTGAGGGGTGAGTGACTAACCTCAGTCTCTGTACCCTACACCGAGGGACTGAGTGAGGGGGTGAGTGACTAACCTCAGTCTCTGTACCCTACATTGAGGGTAAGTGGTTGTGTGAGGGGGTAGTGAGGGGGGAATGAGGGATGAGGGGTTGAGGAAGTGAGTGAGGGAGGGAGTGAGTGTGTGAGGGGGTGAGGGGTGAGTGAGGGGTGGGTGACTAACCTCGGTCTCTGTACACTACACTGAGGGTGAGTGAGGGAGTGAGTGAAGGGGGAGTGAGGGGAGTGAGAGGATGAGGGGGTGAGGGAGTGAGTGAGAGGGTGAGTGACTAAACTCAGTCTCTGTACCCTACACTGAGGTTGAGGGACTGAGTGAGGGGGTAGTGAGAGAGAGAGTGAGGGGGGCTGAGGGATGAGTGAGGGGGTGAGAGATTAAGCTCAGTCTCTGTACCCTACACTGAGGGTGAGTGAGGGAGTGAGTGAGTGGGGAGTGAGGGGAGTGAGGGGGTGAGGGGCTCAGGGAGTGAGTGAGGGAGTGAGTGACTAACCTCAGTCCCTGTACCCTACACTGAGGGTGAGTGAGGGAGTGAGTGAAGGGGTGAGTGACTAACCTCAGTCCCTGTACCCTACACTGAGGGTGTCAGGGACAGAGTGAGGGGGGAGTGAGGGGGATGATGGAGTGAGGGAGTGAGTGAGGGGGAGTGAGGGGAGTGAGGGGGGTGAGCGGGTCAGGGTGTGAGTGAGGGGGTGAGTGACTAACCTCAGTCTCTGTACCCTACACTGATGGTGAGTGAGGGAGCGAGTGAGGGGGGATTGAGTGGGGTGAGGGGGTGAGGGAGTGAGTGAGGGGTGAGTGACTAACCTCAGTCTCTGTACCCTACACTGAGGGTGAGTGAGAGGTGAATGAGGGTGGAGTGACTAACCTCAGTCTCTGTACCCTACACTGATGGTGAGTGAGGGAGCGAGTGAGGGGGGATTGAGTGGGGTGAGGGGGTGAGGGAGTGAGTGAGGGGGTGAGTGACTAAGCTCAGTCTCTGTACCCTACACTGAGGGACTGAGTGAGGGAGTGATTGAGCGGGGAGTGAGGGGAGTGAGGGGGTGAGGGGGTCAGGGAGTGAGTGAGGGGGTGAGTGACTAACCTCAGTCTCTGTACCCTACACTGAGGGAGTGAGTGAGGGAGTGAGTGAGGGGGTGAGGGAGTGAGTGAGGGGGGAGTGACTAACCTCAGTCTCTGTACCCTACAGTGAGGGTGAGTGAGGGGTGAGTGAGAGGGCGAGTGAGGGTGAGTGACTAACCTCAGTCTCTGTACCCTACACTGAGGGTGAGTGAGTGAGGGGGATTGACTAACCTCAGTCTCTGTACCCTACACTGAGGGTGAGTGAGGGAGTGAGTGAGGGGTGATTGGCTAACCTCAGACTCTGTACCCTACACTGAGGGTGAGTGACGGGGGAGTGAGGGAGTGAGTGAGTGACCTCAGTTTCTGTACCCTACACTGAGGGTGAGTGAGGGAGTGAGTGAGTGGGGAATGAGGGGGGTGATGGAGTGAGGGAGAGGGAGTGAGGGGAGTGAGGGGGTGAGGGGGTCAGGCCGTGAGTGAGGGGGTGAGTGACTAACCTCAGTCTCTGTACCCTACACTGAGGGCATGAGGGACAGAGTGAGGGGGGAGTGAGGGGGATGATGGAGTGAGGGAGTGAATGAGGGGGAGTGAGGGGAGTGAGGGGGGTGAGGGGGTCAGGGTGTGAGTGAGGGGGTGAGTGACTAACCTCAGTCTCTGTACCCTACACTGAGGGTGAGTGAGAGGTGAATGAGGGGGGAGTGACTAACCTCAGTCTCTGTACCCTACACTGAGGGTGAGTGAGGGAGTGAGTGAGGGGGGATTGAGTGGGGTGAGGGGGTGAGGGAGTGAGTGAGGGGGTGAGTGACTAAGCTCAGTCTCTGTACCCTACACTGAGGGTGAGTGAGGGAGTGAGTGAGCAGGGAGTGAGGGGGGTGAGGGGGTCAGGGGGTCAGGGAGTGAGTGAGGGGGTGAGTGACGAACCTGTCTCTGTACCCTACACTGAGGGAGTGAGTGAGGGAGTGAGTGAGGGGGTGAGGGAGTGAGTGAGGGGGGAGTGACTAACCTCAGTCTCTGTACCCTTCACTGACGGTGAGTGAGGGGGGAGAAAGGGGGAGTGACTAACCTCAGTCTCTGTACCCTACACTGAGGGTGAGTGAGTGAGGGTGAGTGACTAACCTCAGTCTCTGTACCCTACACTGAGGGTGAGTGAGGGAGTGAGTGAGGGGTGATTGACTAACCTCAGACTCTGTACCCTACACTGAGGGTGAGTGAGGGGGCAGTGAGGGAGTGAGTGACTAACCTCCGTCTCTGTACCCTACACTGAGGGTGAGTGAGGAGGCAGTGAGTGGGTGAGTGACTAACCTCAGTCTCTGCACCCTACACTCAGGGTGAGGGGGTGAGTGAGGGGTGAGGGAGTGAGTGACGGGGGAGTGAGAGGGTAGTGAGAGGGTGAGTGAGGTAGTGAGTGAGGGTGTGACTGAGGGGGTGAGGGGGGAGTGAGGGGGTGAGGCAGTGAGTGAAGGGGGAATGATGGGTGAGTGATTAACCTCAGTCTCTGTATCCTACACTGAGGGTTCGAGGCTGTGAGTGAGGCGGGAGTTAGCGGTGAGTGACTAACCTCAGTCTCTGTACCCTACACTGAGGGTGAGGGGGTGAGTGAGGCAGTGAGTGAGGGGTGAATGACTAATCTCAGTCTCTGTACCCTACACTGAGGAGTTGATGGAGTGAGCGAGATGGTGAGGGGGGGTGAGGAGTGAGTGACTAACCTCAGTCTCTGTACCCTATACTGAGGGTGAGGGACTGAGTGAGGGGGTAGTGAGAGAGTGAGTGAGGGGGGCTGAGGGTGAGTGAGGGGGTGAGAGATTAAGCTCAGTCTCTGTACCCTACACTGAGGGTGAGTGAGGGAGTGAGTGAGTGAGGAGGTGAGGGGGTGAGGGGTGAATGACTAACCTCAGTCTCTGTACCCTACACTGAGGGTGAGTGAGGGAGTGAGGGGTGAGTGAATAACCTCAGTCTCTGTACCCTACACTGAGGGAGTGAGTGAGGGGGGAGTGAGGGGGTGAGTGACTAACCTCAGTCTCTGTACCCTACACCGAGGGACTGAGTGAGGGGGTGAGTGACTAACCTCAGTCTCTGTACCCTACACTGAGGGTAAGTGGTTGTGTGAGGGGGTAGTGAGGGGGGAATGAGGGATGAGGGGTTGAGGAAGTGAGTGAGGGAGGGAGTGAGTGTGTGAGGGGGTGAGGGGTGAGTGAGGTGTGGGTGACTAACTTCGGTCTCTGTACACTACACTGAGGGTGAGTGAGGGAGTGAGTGAAGGGGGAGTGAGGGGAGTGAGAGGGTGAGGGGGTGAGTGAGTGAGTGAGAGGGTGAGTGACTAAACTCAGTCTCTGTACCCTGCACTTAGGATGAGTGAGGGGGGAGTGACTAACCTCACTCTCTGTACCCTACACTGAGGGTGAGTGAGGGGGGAGTGAGGGGTGAGTGACTAACCTCAGTCTCTGTACCCTACACTGAGGGTGAGTGAGGGAGTGAGTGAGGGGGGTGTGCGGGGAGTGAGGGGGTGAGGGGGTCAGGGAGTGAGTGAGGGGGTGAGTGACTAACCTCAGTCTCTGTACCCTACACTGAGGGAGTGAGTGTGGGAATGAGTGAGGGGGTGAGTGACTAACCTCAGTCTCTGTACCCTACACTGAGGCTGAGTGAGTGAGGGGGGAGTGAGGGGGAGTGACTAACCTCAGTCTCTGTACCCTACAGTCAGGGTGAGTGAGGGGTGAGTGAGAGTGCGAGTGAGGGAGAATGACTAACCACAGTCTCTGTACCCTACACTGAGGGTGAGTGAGTGAGGGGGAGTGACTAACCTCAGTCTCTGTACCCTACACTGTGGGTGAGTGAGGGAGTGAGTGAGGGGTGAGTGACTAACCTCAGACTCTGTACCCTACACTGAGGGTGAGTGAGGGGACAGTGAGGGGGTGAGTGACTAACCTCAGTCTCTGTACCCTACACTCAGGGTGAGGGGGTGAGTGAGGGGTGAGGGAGTGAGTGACGCGGAGTGAGAGGGTAGTGAGAGGGTGAGTGAGGTAGTGAGTGAGGGGGTGAGGGTGAGTGAGGGGGTGAGGCTGTGAGTGAGGGAGGAGTGAGGGGTGAGTGACTAACCTCAGTCTCTGTACCCTACCTTGAGGGGTTGAGGCTGTGAGTGAGGGGTGAATGACTAACCTCAGACTCTGTCCCCTACACTGAGGGTGAGTGAGGGGGCAATGAGGGGGTGAGTGACTAACCTTTGTCTCTGTACCCTACCCTCAGGGTGAGGGGGTGAGTGAGGGGTGAGGGTGTGAGTGATGGCAGAGTGAGAGGGTAGTGAGAGGGTGAGTGAGGTAGTGAGTGAGGGGGTGAGTGGGGAGTGAGGGGGTGAGGCAGTGAGTTAGGGGGTAGTGAGGGGTGAATGACTAACCTCAGTCTCTGTACCCTATACTGAGGGTGAGGGACTGAGTGAGGGGGTAGTGAGTGAGTGAGTGAGGGGGGTTGAAGGTGAGTGAGGGGGTGAGTAATTAACCTCAGTCTCTGTACCCTACACTGAGGGTGAGTGAGGGAGTGAGTGAGTGAGGAGGTGAGGGGGTGAGGGGTGAATGACTAACCTCAGTCTCTGTACCCTACACTGAGGGTGAGTGAGTGAGTGAGGGGTGAGTGACTAACCTCAGTCTCTGTACCCTATACTGAGGGTGAGGGACTGAGTGAGGGGGTAGTGAGTGAGTGAGTGAGGGGGGTTGAGGGTGAGTGAGGGGGTGAGAGATTAAGCTCAGTCTCTGTACCCTACACTGAGGGTGAGTGAGGGAGTGAGTGAGTGAGGAGGTGAGGGGGTGAGGGGTGAATGACTAACCTCAGTCTCTGTACCCTACACTGAGGGTGAGTGAGTGAGTGAGGGGTGAGTGACTAACCTCAGTCTCTGTACCCTGCACTGAGGGTGAGGGGTTGTGTGAGAGGGTAGTGAGTGGGGAATGAGGGATGAGGGGTTGAGGAAGTGAGTGAGGGAGGGAGTGAGTGTGTGAGGGAGTGAGTGTGTGAGGGGGTGAGGGGTGAGTGAGGGGTGGGTGACTAACCTAGGTCTCTGTAAGCTACACTGAGGGTGAGTGAGGGAGTGAGTGAGGGGGAGTGAGGGGAGTGAGGTTGTGTGGGGCTCAGCGTGTGAGTGAGGGGGTGAGTGACTAACCTCAGTCTCTGTACCCTACACTGAGGGAGTGAGTGTGGGAGTGAGTGAGGGAGTGAGTGACTTACCTCAGTCTCTGTACCCTACACTGAGGGTGAGTGAGGGGGGATTGAGTGGTGAGTGACTAACCTCAGTCTCTGTACCCTACACTGAGTGTGAGTGAGAGGTGAGTGAGGGGGGAGTGACTAACCTCAGTCTCTGTACCCTACTATGAGGGTGTGAGGGACTGAGTGAGGTGGGAGTGAGGGGGTGAGGGAGTGAGTGAGGGGGTGAGGGGGGAGTGAGCGGCGAGTGACTATCCTCAGTCTCTGTACCCTACACTGAGGGTGAGTGAGTGAGGGGGGAGTGAGGGGGTGAGGCAGTAAGTGAGGGGGGAATGATGGGTGAGTGACTAACCTCAGTCTCTGTACCCTACACTGAGGGTGTGAGGCTGTGAGTGAGGGGGGAGTTAGCAGTGAGTGACTAACCTCAGTCTCTGTACCCTACACTGAGGGTGAGCGGGTGAGTGAGGCAGTGAGTGAGGGGGGAGTGAGGGGTGAATGACTAATCTCAGTCTCTGTACCCTACACTGAGGGGTTGAGGAAGTGAGCGAGAGGGTGAGAGGGGAGTGAGGAGTGAGTGACTAACCTCAGTCTCTGTACCCTATACTGAGGTTGAGGGACTGAGTGAGGGGGTAGTGAGAGAGTGAGTGAGGGGGGCTGAGGGTGAGTGAGGGGGTGAGAGATTAAGCTCAGTCTCTGTACCCTACACTGAGGGTGAGTGAGGGAGTGAGTGAGGGGGAGTGACTAACCTCAGTCTCTGTACTCTACACTGAGGGAGTGAGTGAGGGGGTGAGGGGGGAGTGAGGGGGGAGTGACTAACCTCAGTCTCTGTACCCTACACTGAGGGGGGAGTGAGGTGGGAGTGAGGGTGTGAGTGAGGGGGTGAGTGAGGGTAGTTTGAGGGAATAATTGAGAGGGTGAGTGAGTGAGGGGGGAGTGTGTGGGGGGAGTGACTAACCTCAGTCTCTGTACACTATACTGAGGGTGTGTGGGAGTGAGTGAGGGGGGAGTGAGGTGTGAGTGAGGGGGTGAGGGGTGAGTGAGGGGGAGTGTGGAGTGAGTGAGGGGGTGAGGGGTGTGTGAGGGGGAGTGACTAACCTCAGTCTCTGTACCCTACACTGAGGTTGAGTGAGGGGGGAGTGAGGGGGTGATGGAGTGAGTGAGGGGATGAGGGATGAGTGAGGGGGTAGTGACTAACCTCAGTCTCTGTACCCTACACTGAGGGTGTGAGGGAGTGAGTGAGGGGGGAGTGAGGTGTGAGTGAGGGGGTGATGGATGAGAGAGGGGGAGTGACTAACCTCAGTCTCTGTACCCTACACTGAGGGTGTGAGGGAGAGTGAGGGGGAGTGAGGTGTGAGTGAGGGGGTGAGGGATGAGTGAGGGGGAGTGAGGAGTGAGTGAGGGGGTGAGGGATGAGTGAGGGGGAGTGACTAACCTCAGTCTCTGTACCCTACACTGAGGGTGTGAGGGAGTGAGTGAGGGGGAGTGAGGTGTGAGTGAGGGGGTGAGGGATGAGTGAGGGGGAGTGACTAACCTCAGTCTCTGTACCCTACACTGAGGGTGTTTCAGGACCCTGGACAGTACCTGGGCTCCAGCACTTCCCAACTGGTTATGGTCCAAACTAAGGAGAGAGGAGAGATTGTCAGAGGCCCGACTGACCCCCACATCCCTCCCTCCCTCCCTCCGTCTCTCCCTCCATCCATCTCTCCCTCCCTCTGTCCCCTCCCTCGCTCTGTCTCTCCCTCCCTCTGTCTACCCCCCTCCCTCTGTCTATTGCTCCCTCCCTCGCTCTGTCCCCTTCACTCCCTCCCTCTGTCCCCTCCCTGCCTCTGTCCCCCTCCCTCCCTCCCTCTTTTACTCCCTCCCTCCCTCTATCCCCCCTCTCCCTCTGTCTCTCCCTCCCTTGCTCTGTCTCTCCCTCGCTCTGTCTCTCCCTCGCTCTGTCTCTCCCTCCCTCCCTCTGTCTCTCCCTTGCTCTGTCTCTCCCTCGCTTTGTCTCTCTCTCCCTCCCTCTGTCTCTCCCTCGCTCTGTCTCTCCCTCCGTCCCTCAGTCCCCTCTCTCCCCTTGTCTCTCCCTCCCTCCCTCTGTCCCCCTCCCTCCCTCTGTTTCTCCCTCCCTCCCTCTGTCCCCTCCCTCCCTCTCTCCCCCTCCCTCCCTCTGTCCCCCTCCCTCCCTCTGTCTCTCTCTCTCTCTCCCTCGCTCTGTCTCTCCCTCCGTCCCTCAGTCCCCTCTCTCCCCTTGTCTCTCCCTCCCTCCCTCTCTCCCCCTCCCTCCCTCCCTCCGTCCCCGTCCCTCCCTCTGTCTCTCCCATCTCCCTCTGTGCCCCTCCCTCCCTCCCTCTGTCCCCTCCCTCCCTCCCTCCATCCCCGTCCCTCCCTCTGTCTCTCCCACCCTCCCTCTGTCGCCCTCTCTCCCTCCCTCTGTCCCCCTCCCTCCCTCTGTCCCCCTCCCTCTGTCTCTCCCTCACTCTCTCTCCCTCCCTTGCTCTGTCTCTCCCTCCCTCACTCTGTCTCTCCCTCCCTCTGTCCCTCCCTCCCTCTGTCTCTCCCTCGCTCTGTCTCTCCCTCCCTTGCTCTGTCTCTCCCTCCCTCACTCTGTCTCTCCCTCCCTCTGTCCCTCCCTCCCTCTGTCTCTCCCTCCCTCCTTCTGTCTCTTCCTCCCTCCATCTCTCTCCCTCCCTCTGTTTGTCCCTCCCTCCGTCTCTCTCCCTCCCTCTGTCTCTCCCTCCCTCCCTCACTCTGTCTCTCCCTCCCTCTGTCTCTCCCTCCCTCTTTCTCTCCCTCCCTCACTCTGTCTCTCCCTCCCTCGCTCTGTCTCTTCCTCCCTCCCTCTGTCACTCCCTCCCTCGCTCTGTCTCTCCCTCCCTCCCTCTGTCTCTCCCTCCCTCGCTATGTCTCTCCCTCCCTCACTCTGTCTCCCTCCCTCCCTCTGTCTCTCTCTCTCTCCCTCTGTCTCTCTCTCTCCATCTCTCCTTCACTCCCTCCCTCTCTCTCCCCATTCTCTCTCCCTCCCTCCCTCCCAACTCACTCCCTCTCTCTCCCTCCCCATCTCCCTCCATCTCCATCAACACTCCCTCTCTCCCCTCACTCCCCACACCCTCTTCCTCCCTTTCCCCACTCCCCCTCCCTCACTCTTCCCTCACTCACTCACCCCCTCTCCCTCCATCCCCTCCTTCACTCCCTCCCTCTCTCCCCCTCTCCCTCCCTCCCCTCTCCCTCCCTCTCTCGCCCCACTCCCTCTCACTCCCTCCTTCTCTCTCCCCACTCACACTCCTTCCCTCTCTCTCCCTCTCCCTCTCTCCTCACTCACTTTCCCTCCCTCCATTTCTCGCCCCACTTCTTCCCTCTCCTCCAAACTCCCTCTCTCCCCCACCCTCCCTCTCTCTCCCTCTCCCCACTCCCTCTGCCCCTCCCTCTCTCTCCCTCTCCCCACTCCCTCTACCTGTCCCTCCCTCCCCTCTGCCCGTCTCTCTCTCTGCCTCCCTCCCTCTCCCTCCCACGCCCTCCACACTCCCCCCACCTCACCCACCCCCCCGTCCCTCTCTTTACCTGATCTTGACCAGCAGATGCAGGGCAGGCTCCAGATGTTGCAAACCCTCGGGGTCCAACCCGCACGAGCTCAGGTCCAGCCCCTCCAGCCCCTGGCAGTGGCCGACCAGCTGGGAAAGGGCCGAGCAGTCGGAGGGCCCCAGGCTGCGTCCGGAGAGGTCCAGGCCCTGGCCGAGGGGCCGCAGGGCGGCCTGCGCCAGCTGCCCGCTCTGGCTCTCGTGGAGGCAGAGGAGGGAGCGGAGCAGGGCCCCCTTGTCCAGGCCGGCGGCCCCTGCCAGCCGCTCCTTCAGCCAGTCGATGACCAGGGTGGCCGAGCGCGAGGGGAAGGCCAGGCCCAGGAGCCTCTGCAGGCGGAAGCTGGAGGCCGGGTAGGTCAGGCCGCACAGGAAGAGGAGGAAGGCCCCGTAGCGGTCGTCCGGGCAATGGCCGGCCCGGCCTAGCGCCTCCAGCAAGGCCTGGGGCTCAGCCGCGAACAGGGCCCAGAAGGCGGCCAGGAAGTCCTGCAGGGGAGGGTGGTGGAAGAGGAAGAGGGGCTCCCCGGGTTCCCCGGGACCGCCCGGCACCAGGGACAGGAGGGCCGAGCGGTGGGCGCCCAAGGCCCTCAGGCCCCAGGCCTCCAGCTCGGCCGGCCGGAAGGAGCGGCACCTCCGCCCGATGCCGTCCAGCGCCAGGGCCCCGGCCTGCAGCAGGGGCTGGGTCGGCGGGGGCGGGACGGGGGTAGGCCCGGAGGCCAGGCAGCGGAGGAGGAGCCGGGCGCAGAGCCCGGTGGCGGAGCCGGCCTCGGCCCCCTCGACCCCTCCCCTCGGCCGGGCCAGGCGCCGGAAGAGGGGGCTGGAGCAGAGGGGGCCCAGCACGGGGTGCCGCCGGCAGGAGGGCAGCGAGGCCTGTCCGGGTAGGCCCGACACCTCCACCCGGCGCTCCGCGGCCGAGGCCAGGCCGCAGAAGGAAGGGGAAGGCCGCCCGGCCAAGAGGAGGGAGCAGCCGGGCAGCAGGGCCCCCGAGAGGAGGCCGGAGACCAGCTCGGGCAGGCCGACGCAGGCCTCAGGCTCCGAGCAAGGCCTGGGGGCCGACCCCACCACCCACCCGCCCCCCCAACCCCCCATCTCCTCCTCCTCCTCGGCCTCCCACTCCAGCCCGTCGGCCTGGTCGAGCAGGAAGAGGAGGGAGCCGGGCCTGGTCAGGATGCCCGGCAGCCTCCCCTCAAGGTGGGGGTAGCTGCCGGCCAGCAGGCCCAGGAGACTGGCCTTCTCCCCCTCCCAGGGCGGCCGGCCGGCCCCCAGGCGGAAGAGGAAGGAGAAGCCCCGCCACAGCCGGCCCCCCGCCCAGGACCGGGTCAGGCCGGACAGCAGGGCGCTCTTGCCGGAGCCCGGGGCCCCCAGCACGGCCACCGAGCGGGGCCTGCGCCCCAGGCCCGGCCTCCAGCCGAACAGCCGGCTGGGCCGCACCCTCTCCCGCCGCCGCTCGGCCTCCTCCAGGGCCAAGGCCTCCCGCTCCCGCCAGCCCGGGGCCCGCAGCAGCCTCAGGGCCTGGGCCGGGCTCCGCAGGCCCTCCAGCAGCGCCGGCTCATCGTCTCGCAGCCCGGGCTCGGCCCACGGCCCAATCCCAATCCCAAACCCAGGCCCAGGCTCAGGTTCGGCCCACGGCCCAATCCCAAACCCAGGCCCAGGCTCAGGTTCGGCCCACGGCCCAATCCCAAACCCAGGCCCAGGCCCAGGCTCAGGCTCAGGCTCGGCCCACGGCCCAATCCCAGCCTCAGCCTCAGGCCGGACCCCTGGGCCCTGGCTCTCCCTCAGTACAGCCTCCTTGTGTCGCCTCTGGCAGTCTGTGTGTGTGGGGGGGAAGCAAATAAACACAGATCAACAGGTGGGTAACGTAAGGAAAGACCCCTCCCCCTCCCTCACTGACCCCTCCCCCTCCTCACTGACCCCTCCCCCTCACTGACCCCTCCCCCTCCCCCTCACTGACCCCTCCCCCTCCCTCACTGACCCCTCCCCCTCCCCCTCACTGACCCCTCCCCCTCCTCACTGACCCCTCCCCCTCACTGACCCCTCCCCCTCCCCCTCACTGACCCCTCCCCCTCCCTCACTGACCCCTCCCCCTCCCCCTCACTGACCCCTCCCCCTCACTGACCCTCCCCCTCACTGACCCCTCCCCCTCCCCCTCACTGACCCCTCCCCCTCCCTCACTGACCCCTCCCCCCACCTCACTGACCCCTCCCCCTCCCCCTCACTGACCCCTCCCCCTCCCTCACTGACCCCTCCCCCTCACTGACCCCTCCCCCTCACTGACCCCTCCCCCTCACTGACCCCTCCCCCTCCCTCACTGACCCCTCCCCCTCACTGACCCCTCCCCCTCACTGACCCCTCCCCCTCCCTCACTGACCCCTCCCCCTCACTGACCCCTCCCCCTCACTGACCCCTCCCCCTCACTGACCCCTCCCCCTCACTGACCCCTCCCCCTCCCTCACTGACCCCTCCCCCTCACTGACCCCTCCCCCTCACTGACCCCTCCCCCTCCCTCACTGACCCCTCCCCCTCACTGACCCCCCTCAGTGACCCTCCCCCTCACTGACCCCCCCTCACTGACCCTCCCCTCACTGACCCCCCTCACTGACACTCCCCCTCACTGACCCCCCTCAGTGACCCTCCCTCACTGACCCCCCCTCACTGACCCTCCCCTCACTGACCCTCCCCTCACTGACCCCCCTCACTGACCCTCCCCTCACTGACCCCCCTCACTGACCCCCCTCAGTGACCCTCCCTCACTGACCCCCCCTCACTGACCCTCCCCTCACTGACCCCCCTCAGTGACCCTCCCTCACTGACCCCCCCTCACTGACCCTCCCCTCACTGACCCCTCCCCCTCCCTCACTGACCCTCCCCCTCACTGACCCCCCTCAGTGACCCTCCCCTCACTGACCCTCCCCCTCACTGACCCCCCCTCACTGACCCTCCCCTCACTGACCCCCCTCAGTGACCCTCCCCTCACTGACCCTCCCCCTCACTGACCCCCCCTCACTGACCCTCCCCTCACTGACCCCCCTCACTGACCCTCCCCCTCACTGACCCCCCTCAGTGACCCTCCCTCACTGACCCCCCCTCACTGACCCTCCCCCTCACTGACCCTCCCCCTCACTGACCCCTCCCCCTCACTGACCCCTCCCCCTCCCTCACTGACCCCTCCCCCTCACTGACCCCTCCCCCTCACTGACCCCTCCCCCTCCCTCACTGACCCCTCCCCCTCACTGACCCCCCTCAGTGACCCTCCCTCACTGACCCCCCCTCACTGACCCCCCCTCACTGACCCTCCCCTCACTGACCCTCCCCCTCACTGACCCTCCCCTCACTGACCCCCCTCACTGACCCTCCCCCTCACTGACCCCCCTCAGTGACCCTCCCTCACTGACCCCCCCTCACTGACCCTCCCCCTCACTGACCCCCCTCCCTCACTGACCCCCCACCTCACTGACCTCCCTCACTCACCCCCCTCACTGACCCCCCTCCCTCACTGACCCCCCACCTCACTGACCCCCCCTCACTCACCCCCCTCACTGACCCCCCTCCCTCACTGACCCCCCCTCACTGACCCCCCCTCAGTGACCCTCCCCCCTCACTGACCCTCCCCCTCACTGACCCCCCTCACTGACCCTCCCCCTCACTGACCCTACCCCTCCCTGACCCTCCCCCCTCAGTGACCCCCCTCCCTCAGTGACCCCCCCTCACTGACCCCCCTCCCTCACTGACACCCTCCCTCACTGACCCTCCCCCCTCAGTGACACCCCTCACTGACCCCCCTCACTGACCCCCCCCACTGACCCCCCCCTCACTGACCCCCCCCACTGACCCCCCCTCACTGACCCCCCCTCAGTGACCCCCCCCCCTCACTGAACCCCCTCCCTCACTGACCCTCCCCCCTCACTGACCCTCCCCCCTCAGTGACCCCCCCTCACTGACCCACCCCTCAGTGACCCCCACCTCACTGACCCCCCTCCCTCACTGACCCCCCCTCACTGACCCCCCCCTCACTGACACCCTCCCTCACTGACCCCCCCTCACTGACCCCCCTCACTGACCCCCCCCCTCAGTGACCCCCCTCCCTCACTGACCCTCCCCTCACTGACACCCTCCCTCACTGACCCCCCTCCCTCACTGACCCCCCCTCACTGACCCTCCCTCACTGACCCCCCCTCACTGACCCCCCCCTCACTGACACCCTCCCTCACTGACCCCCCCTCACTGACCCCCCTCACTGACCCCCCCCTCAGTGACCCCCCTCCCTCACTGACCCTCCCCTCACTGACACCCTCCCTCACTGACCCACCTCCCTCACTGACCCTCCCCCCTCAGTGACCCCCCCTCACTGACCCCCCTCCCTCACTGACCCCCCTCCCTCAGTGACCGCCCCCTCACTGACCCCCCCTCACTGACCCCCCTCCCTCAATGACCCCCCTCACTGACCCCCCTCCCTCAGTGACCACCCCCTCACTGACCCCCCCTCACTGACCCCCCCTCAGTGACCCCCCTCACTGACCCTCCCTCACTGACCCCCTCCCTCACTGACCCCCCTCACTGACACCCTCCCTCACTGACCCCACCTCACTGACACCCTCCCTCACTGACCCCCCCTCACTGACACCCCTCCCTCACTGACCCCCCCTCACTGATCCCCCTCCCTCACTGACCCTCCCCTCACTGACACCCTCCCTCACTGACCCCCCTCACTGACCCCCCTCACTGACCCTCCCCTCACTGACACCCTCCCTCAGTGACCACCCCCTCACTGACCCCCCTCCCTCACTGACCCTCCCCCCTCAGTGACCCATCTCTCTCACTGACCACCCTCACTGACCCCCCCCACTGACCCCCCCCCTCACTGACCCCCCCTCACTGACCCCCCCTCACTGACCCTCCCCCCTCACTGACCCCCCTCCCTCACTGACCCTCCCCCCTCAGTGACCCCCCCTCACTGACCCCCCCTCACTGACCCCCCCTCACTGACCCCCCTCACTGACACCCCCTCACTGACCCCCCCCCACTGACCCCCCTCACTGACCCCCCCTCAGTGACCCCCCCTCACTGACCCCCCTCCCTCACTGACCCTCCCCCCTCACTGACCCCCCTCCCTCACTGACCCTCCCCCCTCAGTGACCCCCCCTCACTGACCCCCCCTCACTGACCCCCCCTCAGTGACCCCCACCTCACTGACCCCCCTCCCTCACTGACCCCCCCTCACTGACCCCCCCCTCACTGACACCCTCCCTCACTGACCCCCCTCACTGACCCCCCTCACTGACCCTCCCCTCAGTGACCCCCCTCACTGACCCCCCTCCCTCACTGACCCTCCCCTCACTGACAACCTCCGTCACTGACCCTCCCCCCTCAGTGACCCCCCTCACTGACCCCCCTCACTGACCCCCCTCACTGACCCCCCTCCCTCACTGACCCCCCTCCCTCAGTGACCGCCCCCTCACTGACCCCCCCTCACTGACCCCCCCTCACTGACCCCCACCTCACTGTCCCCCCTCACTGACCCCCATCCCTCAGTGACCCCCCCTCACTGACCCCCCTCCCTCACTGACCCCCCTCCCTCACTGACCCCCCTCCCTCAGTGACCTCCCCCTCACTGACCCCCACCTCACTGACCCCCCCTCACTGACCCCCCCTCAGTGACCCCCCCTCACTGACCCTCCCTCACTGACCCCCTCCCTCACTGACCCCCCCTCAGTGACACCCCTCCCTCACTGACCCCCCCTCACTGACCCCCCTCACTGACCCCCCTCACTGACCCTCCCCTCACTGACCCCCCTCCCTCACTGACCCCCCCTCACTGACCCTCCCCTCACTGACACCCTCCCTCAGTGACCACCCCCTCACTGACCCCCCTCCCTCACTGACCCTCCCCTCACTGACACCCTCCCTCACTGACCCCCCTCACTGACCCCCCCCCCTCAGTGACCCCCCCCTCACTGACCCCCCTCACTGACCCCCCCCTCAGTGACCCCCACCTCACTGACCCCCCCTCAGTGACCCCCCCCCTCACTGACCCCCCCTCAGTGACCCCCACCTCACTGACCCCCCCTCACTGACCCCCACCTCACTGACCCCCCTCACTGACCCCCCCTCACTGACCCCCACCTCACTGACCCCCCTCACTGACCCCCCCTCACTGACCCCCACCTCACTGACCCCCCTCACTGACCCCCCCTCACTGACCCCCCTCACTGACCCTCCTCCCTCAGTGACCCTCCCCTCACTGACCCCCCCTCACTGACCCCCCTCACTGACCCTCCTCCCTCAGTGACCGCCCCCTCACTGACCCCCCCTCACTGACCCCCACCTCACTGACCCCCCTCACTGACCCCCCCTCACTGACCCCCCTCACTGACCCTCCTCCCTCAGTGACCCTCCCCTCACTGACCCCCCCTCACTGACCCCCCCTCACTGACCCCCACCTCACTGACCCCCCCTCACTGACCCCCCTCACTGACCCCCCTCACTGACACCCATCCCTCAGTGACCCCCCCTCACTGACCCCCCCTCACTGACCCCCCCTCACTGACCCCCCTCACTGACCCCCCTCACTGACACCCTCCCTCACTGACCCTCCCCTCACTGACCCCCCTCCCTCACTGACCCCCCCTCACTGACCCCCCTCACTGACCCCCCTCACTGACCCTCCCCTCACTGACACCCTCCCTCACTGACCCCCCTCACTGACCCCCCTCACTGACCCCCCTCACTGACCCTCCCCTCAGTGACCCCCCTCACTGACCCCCCTCACTGACCTCCCTCACTGACCCCCCTCACTGACCCCCCTCACTGACCCCCCTCACTGACCCCCCTCACTGACCCCCCTCACTGACCCCCCTCACTGACCCTCCTCCCTCACTGACGCCCCCTCACTGACCGCCGTCCCTCATTGACCACCCCCCTCACTGAACCCCCCCTCACTGACCCCCCATCACTGACCCCCCCTCACTGACCCTCCCCTCACTGACACCCTCCCTCAGTGACACCCCTCACTGAACCCCCTCCCTCACTGACCCTCCCCCATCAGTGACCCCCCTCCCTCACTGACCCCCCTCACTGACCCTCCCCTCACTGAGACCCTCCCTCACTGACCCCCCTCACTGACCCTCCTCCCTCACTGACCACACCCTCACTGACCCACCTCCCTCAGTGACCGCCCCCTCACTGACCCCCCCTCACTGACCCCCCCTCACTGACCCCCCCTCACTGACCCCCCCTCACTGACCCTCCTCCCTCACTGACGCCCCCTCACTGACCGCCCTCCCTCATTGACCACCCCCCTCACTGAACCCCCCCTCACTGACCCCCCATCACTGACCCCCCCTCACTGACCCCCCATCACTGACCCCCCCTCACTGACCCTCCCCTCACTGACACCCTCCCTCAGTGACACCCCTCACTGACCCCCCTCCCTCACTGACCCTCCCCTCACTGACCCCCCTCCCTCACTGACCCTCCCCTCACTGAGACCCTCCCTCACTGACCCTCCCCCATCAGTGACCCCCCTCCCTCACTGACCCCCCTCACTGACCCTCCTCCCTCACTGACCACACCCTCACTGACCCGCCCCCTCACTGACCCCCACCTCACTGACCCCCCGCTCAGTGACCCCCCTCACTGACCCCCCCCACTGACCCCCCTCCCTCAGTGACCGCCCCCTCACTGACCCTCCCTCACTGACCCTCCCTCACTGACCCCCCCTCAGTGACCCCCCTCACTGACCCCCCGCTCAGTGACCCCCCTCACTGACCCCCCCCACTGACCCCCCTCCCTCAGTGACCCCCCCTCACTGACCCTCCCTCACTGACCCCCCCTCACTGACCCTCCCTCACTGACCCCCCCTCAGTTACCGCACCCTCACTGACCCTCCCTCAGTGACCGCCCCCTCACTGACCCTCCCTCACTGACCCTCCCTCACTGACCCCCCCTCAGTGACCCCCCTCACTGACCCCCCGCTCAGTGACCCCCCCTCACTGACCCCCCCTCACTGACCCTCCTCCCTCAGTGACCCCCCTCACTGACCCCCCTCCCTCAGTTACCGCACCCTCACTGACCCTCCCTCAGTGACCCCCCCTCAGTGACCCTCCCTCACTGATCCCCCGTCACTGACACCCCTCCCTCACTGACCCCCCTCCCTCACTGACCCCCCTCCCTGACCCCCCTCCCTCACTGACACCCTCCCTCACTGACACCCTCCCTCACTGACCCTCCCCTCACTGACACCCTCCCTCACTGACCCCCCTCACTGACCCCCCCTCACTGACCCCCCCTCACTGACACCCTCCCTCACTGACCCCCCCTCACTGACCCTCCCCTCACTGACACCTCCCTCAGTGACCACCCCCTCACTGACCCCCCTCACTGACCCCCCCCTCAGTGACCCCCACCTCACTGACACCCCTCCCTCACTGCCCCGCTCACTGACCCTCCTCCCTCAGTGACCCCCCTCACTGACCCCCCACTCACTGACCCCCACCTCACTGACCCCCCCTCACTGACCCCCCTCCCTCAGTGACCCCCCTCACTGACCCTCCTCCCTCAGTGACCTCCTCCCTCACTGACCCCCCCTCACTGACCCCCCCTCAGTGACCTCCTCCCTCAGTGACCTCCTTCCTCAGTGACCTCCTCCCTCCCTCAGTGACCCCCTCCCTCAGTGAACTCCTCCCTCCCTCAGTGACCCCCTCCCTCAGTGACCCCCCTCCCTCCCTCAGTGACCCCCCTCTTCTGTGACCCCCTCCCTCTCTCAGTGACCCCCCTCAGTGACCTCCTCCCCCCTCAGTGACCCCTTTCCCTCCCTCAGTGACCCTCCCTCAGTGACCTCCTCCCTCCCTCAGTGACCTCCTCCCTCCCTCAGTGACCCCCTCCCTCAGTGACCTCCTCCCTCCCTCAGTGACCTCCCCCCTCAGTGACCCCCTCCCTCAGTGACCCCCCTCCCTCCCTCAGTGACCCCCCTCCCTTAGTGACCCCCCTCCCTCCCTCAGTGACCTCCCCCCTCAGTGACCCCCTCCCTCAGTGACCCCCCTCCCTCCCTCAGTGACCCCCCCTCCCTTAGTGACCCCCCTCCCTCCCTCAGTGACCCCCCCTCAGTGACCTCCTCCCTCCCTCAGTGACCCCCCCTCAGTGACCCCCCTCCCTCCCTCAGTGACCCTCCCTCAGTGACCTCCTCCCCCCTCAGTAACCCCCCTCCCTCCCTCAGTGACCCTCCCTCAGTGACCTCCTCCCTCCCTCAGTGACCCCCCTCCCTCAGTGACCTCCTCCCTCCCTCAGTGACCCCCCTCCCTCAGTGACCTCCTCCCTCCCTCAGTGACCTCCTCCCTCCCTCAGTGACCCCCCTCCCTAAGTGACCTCCTCCCTCCCTCTGTGACCCCCCCTCAGTGACCTCCTCCCTCAGTGACCTCCTCCCTCCCTCAGTGACCCCCCTCCCTCAGTGACCTCCTCCCTCAGTGACCCCCCTCAGTGACCTCCTCCCTCAGTGACCTCCTCCCTCCCTCAGTGACCCCCTCCCTCAGTGACCCCCTCCCTCAGTGACCTCTCTCCATCAGTGACCCCCTCCCTCCCTCAGTGACCTCACCTCCCTCAGTGAACCCCCTCCCTACCTCAGTGACCTCCCTCCCTCCCTCAGTGAACCCCCTCCCTCCCTCAGTGACCTCACCTCCCTCAGTGATCCCCTCCCTCCCTCAGTGACCTCCATCCCTCAGTGACCCTCCCTCCCTCAGTGACCCTCCTCAGTGACCTCACCTCCCTCAGTGATCCCCTCCCTCCCTCAGTGATCCCCTCCCTCCCTCAGTGACCCCCCTCCCTCCCTCAGTGACCTCACCTCCCTCAGTGACCCCTCCCTCAGTGACCCTCCCTCCCTCGGTGACCTCGCTCCATCAGTGAACCCACTCCCTCCCTCAGTGACCCCCTCCCTCCCTCAGTGACCTCTCTCCCTCAGTGACCCCACTCCGTCCCTCAGTGACCCCCTCCCTCAGTGACCCCCCTCCCTCCCTCAGTGACCTCTCTCCCTCAGTGACCCCACTCCGTCCCTCAGTGACCCCCTCCCTCAGTGACCTCCTCCCTCCCTCAGTGACCTCCCTCCCTCAGTGACCCCCCTCCCTCCCTCATTGACCCCCTCCCTCAGTGACCCCCCTCCCTCAGTGACCCCCTCCCTCAGTGACCCCCTCCCTCAGTGACCTCCTCCCTCCCTCAGTGACCCCCTCCCTCCCTCAGTGACCCCTTCCCTCCCTCAGTGACCCCCCTCCTTCCCTCAGTGACCCCTTCCCTCCCTCAGTGACCCCCTCCCTCAGTGACCTCTCTCCCTCAGTGACCCCACTCCCTCCCTCAGTGACCCCCTCCCTCAGTGAACCCCCTCCCTCCCTCAGTGACCCCTTCCCTCAGTGACCCCCTCCCTCAGTGACCCCCTCCCTCAGTGACCCCCTCCCTCCCTCAGTGACCCCCTCCCTCAGTGACCCCCTCCCTCCCTCAGTGACCCCTTCCCTCCCTCAGTGACCCCCTCCTTCCCTCAGTGACCCCTTCCCTCCCTCAGTGACCCCCTCCCTCAGTGACCTCTCCTCCCTCAGTGACCCCTCTGCCTCCCTCACTGACCCCCCTCCCTCAGTGACCTCACCTCCCACAGTGACCCCCTCCCTCACTCAGTGACCTCCCTCCCACAGTGACACCCTCCCTCCCTCAGTGACCTCCCTCCCTCCCTCAGTGACCCCCCTCAGTGACCTCACCTCCCACAGTGACCCCCTCCCTCCCTCAGTGACCTCCCTCCCACAGTGACACCCTCCCTCCCTCGGTGACCCTCCTCCCTCCCTCAGTGACCTCCCTCCCTCCCTGAGTGAACACCCTCCCTCCCTCAGTGACCCTCCTCCCTCCCTCAGTGACCTCCCTCCCTCCCTGAGTGAACACCCTCCCTCAGTGACCCCCCTCAGTGACCTCACCTCCCACAGTGACCGCCCAGTGACCCCCCCTCAGCGACCTCCCCTCACGCAATGATCCCTCTCCCCCAGCCCCCCGTTCTGCACACCCCACCCATTGGGGTGAACCTTTCACTGAATCTTTCTCTGTCTCAGTGACCCCTGCCTCCGGCTACCCCTCACCTTTCAGCTCAGCCGGGAGCTGGTGTCCGTACTGGTCGTCCAGGTAATCCTGCACAATATTAGCTCCTGGAAACATAATGAGAGAGTTCACGGTCTCCACATACCATAACTTACCCACTGACACACTCACACACTCACTGGCACACACACACACACTCACACACACACACTCACTGACACACACACACACACACACACACTCACTGACACACACACACACTGACACACACACACACCCACTGACACACACACACACATACACACACTCACTGACACACACACACACACTCACTGACACACACACACACTCTCACACACACACACACACACACTGACACACACACACACCCACTGACACACACACACACACACTGACACACACACACACCCACTGACACACACACACACACACACTCACTGACACACACACACACTCACTGACACACACACACTCACTGACACACACACACACACTCACTGACACACACACACTCACTGACACACACACACTCACTGACACACACACACACTCACTGACACACAAACACACACTGACACACACACACACACTGACACACACACACACCCACTGACACACACACACACACACACTCACTGACACACACACACACTTACTGACACACACACACACTCACACATTCACTGACACACACACACACACTGACACACACACTCACCCACTGACACACACACACACACACACACTCACTGACACACACACACACACTCACTGACACACACACACTGACACACACGCTGGCACACTCACCCACTGACACACACACACTCACTGACACACACGCTGGCACACTCACCCACTGACACACACACTCACTGACACACTGACTGACATGCACGCTGACACTCACCCACTGACACACACACTGACACACACACTCACCCACTGACACACACACTCACACTCACTGACACACACACACACTCACTGACACACACGCTGGCACACTCACCCACTGACACACACACTGACACACACACACACTCACTGACACACTGACTGACACGCACGCTGACACTCACCCACTGTCACACACACAATCACTGACACACTCACTGACACACACACTGACATATTCACTGACACACTCACTGACACACACACACTCACTGACACACTCACTGACACACACACTGACACACTCACTACACACACACTGACACACACTCACTGACACACTCACTGACACACTCACTGACACACACACTGACACACTCACTACACACACACACTCACTAACACACTCACTGACACACTCACTGACACGCTCACTGACACACACACTCACTGACACACACATTGACACACTCACTGACACACTCGCTGACACACTCACTGACACACACACTGACACACACTCACTGACACACTCACTGACACACTCACTGACACACTCACTGACACACACTGACACACACACACACTCACTAACACTCACATTGACACACTCACTGACACACTCACTGACACACTCACTGACACACACACACACACATTCACTGACACACTCACTGACACACACACTGACACACACACTGACACACACACTGACACACACGCACCCTCACTGACACACACTGACACACACACGCACTCACCGACACACTCACTGACACACTCACCCACTGACACACTCACTGACACACTCACATACACACACTCACCCACTGACATACTCACAGACACATATTCACATTCATCCACTGACACACTCACTCTCACACACACGCACATTGACTGACACACTCACCCACACTCACACACACTCTCTCACACTCACTCACATTCACATACTCACCCACACACACACACTCACACTCACTCACATACTTTCAGTCACACACAAATTGACACTCTGATACACTGACACATACTCATATACACACACTCACACACACACTCACACACTGTGACACACACACCCACTCACACACACTGTCACACTCATACACTCACACACACACACACTCATACTTACACACTGACACACGCACTGACTCCCTGACACCCTCACACTCTGACACACACACTCTCCCACACACTCACTCGGACTCTGACACACACACACACTCAGACTGTGACGCACTCACACTCTCAGATGCACACACTCACTCGGACAGAGCTCTCAGGATGGAGGGTCTTCGAGGGAGTTTCGGAGACCACGCTCACCTCGCTGTTGCAGTTCGGTGAGGATTGTCCGCAGGAGGGGATTGGGGTAGCGGCTCCGCTCGGTGTACAGGATGCACCAAAATGTGTTCAACTCCTCCAGCCCCTTCTTCGCCACCTCAGACAGCAGGACCTTGGCTGCCTCCCTCACACTCACTTTGCGTTCGATTCCCTGCACTTTCTGTGAGGAAGAGTTCGAGGCAGGTTAGGGTTAGTCCACAAGTTAACTGCGCCCTCCAGTCAAAGCTGGAGATTTTGTTTGGTTGTTTGACGTGAATGGAGAGAGGTTGCAGAACATTGCCGAGCGTGGAGAAAGCTGAAGGGGGGCAGTGGAGGGAGAGGAACTGACACTGGGCTGGTAATCCAGGGGCCGCAGTTAACACTTTGGGGACCCGGGTTCAATCCCCACACTGGCAACTGGTGGGATTTAAATTCTCCCTCTCTAACAGTGCCGTGGGTGTACCTACACCACACGGACAAAATCCTGGAACTCCCTCCCTAACAGCACCGTGGGTGTACCTACACCACACGGACAAAATCCTGGAACTCCCTCCCTAACAGCGCCGTGGGTGTACCTACACCACAGAACAAAATCCTGGAACTCCCTCCCTAACAGCGCCGTGGGTGTACCTACACCGCACGGACAAAATCCTGGAACTCCCTCCCTAACAGCGCCGTGGGTGTACCTACACCACACGGACAAAATCCTGGAACTCCCTCCCTAACAGCGCCGTGGGTGTACCTATACCACACGGACAAAATCCTGGAACTCCCTCCCTAACAGCACCATGGGTGTACCTACACCGCACGGACAAAAGTTAGTATGCAGATGCAGCAAGTGATTCGGGAGGTAAATGTCCTGTATGGCGAGGGGGATGGGGTATAAAAGTTGGGAAGTCTCGCTCCAAGTGTACAGGGCACTGGGGAGTCCACACCTGGAGCGCGATGGACAGTTTCAGTCTCCTGACCTAAGGAGGGACAGACTTGCTATTGGAGGCCGTTGGGAGAAAGTTCACTGGGCTGATTCCCGGGATGAAGGGGGTTTGTCTGATGGGGGAAAGGTTGAGCAGGTTTGGCCCTGAACCCATTGGAGTTTAGAAGGATGAGAGCAGTGGGGGCCGGGGCGTTGAATATATCCGAGGCTGAGTTAGACAGGTTTCTGATCGACAGGGGGAGGAGGGAGAGGGTTATGGAGGGACAGACAGGAGAGCGGAGCTGGGACCACAATCGGATCAGCCACCATCTTATCGAATTGGAGGGGGCAGCAGGTTCGAGGGGGGCAAACCCGTGGGAAATTTGCGGGACAATAGCGGCAGAGCAGACAGGCTAACTGGACAGCCCTTTGAAAGGGCCAGCAGAGGGAGGAGGGGCCTGAATGGCCTCCTGCTGAGCTGGGTGTATTTTGGGCATTCAGACCCCCTCCCCGCACCCCCGAGCATGTCCCGCCGTTTAATGGCACCAGGAGAGACTCTGTACCCTAAACCCATCTTTATTTCCCTTTACTCTTTTGATGGGGTATTGTCGGCAAGGGCAGCATTCAGTAACTGCCCCTTGAACTGAGCGTCTCGCTCGGACATTCCCGAGGGGCAGTTAAGAGCCAACTGCAATGGCTGTAGGGTCTGGAGTCACGTGTAGGGCCAGAGCGGGTAAGGACAGCAGATTCCCCTCCCTAAAGGGAGATGAGTGAACTCTGATGAGTCTTTATGACGCTCGATGATAGTTTCACGGTCCCCGTTACCCAAACTGGCTTTCAATCCCGATTTTATTCATCGGATTTAAGTCCCACCAGCGGCCGGGGGTGTGGATCGAACCCAGAGTCCCCCAGGGCGTTAACCGGGGACTCTGGTTCACCATGCCCGGTGCCGCTCTGTGTCTCCCAGTGCCCTGGGAAGGGGCAGTAAAGCCAATCGCTGCGGGGTTGAGAATGAATCGTTGAGAGCAGGAGAAGTTCCCCGAGTAGCCACATCCGAGTGATTCCCTCACCCAGCTCCGGAGTGGCTGACTCACATTCCAAAGCTCCGAGCCCCTCATCCGGATGTAGGATTCGATCACCCCAGCTATTCGACATGGTGGCAGCCGGACTTTCTGATCCTGAGCTACGCTCAGAGCTACGGCCGGAGGGGGTGAGGGGGGGAGCGACAATCCCTGTGAGGAGGATTGCACTGGCCCTCGAAGAGAACGGCCACTCAACACTGGGTCACTCGTGAGTTTAAGTCTGAGGTGGGTTGGTTTTCATTGGCGGGAGGTTATCGAGGGACACGGGGTAAAGTCGGGC